>NC_056736.1:721400236-721557736 GCF_019279795.1 Protopterus annectens | reverse complement strand
GGAGCTAATGTAAATCAAACTCCTATACAGCTATCATGTTTTTGCAGGGGGGGTAAGCCCCCCTGCATCCCTCATGTGGGGGGCTTCACCCGCCACAACCCCCCTACTTATATATTCTAACTCTGAGATCACACTACAATGGGGATGTGGATGAAGTTCCACTCCCTACTGTACCGCGATCTCCGTGCAGATAGTCGATTTCCACTTATGCGAATGCAGTTGTGCATTTGCATAAGTGGAATCGACTATCTGGTGCAAAAGTGCTTGTGTGTTCAACATTCTGTTTTTCGGCACATTGCATCCGATAGAATGTCGTTCACACAAACAATAGTAAACCTGTATAAATATACACACACACACACACACACACACACACACACACACACACACACACACACACACACACACACACACACACACACACACACACACACACACACGAACCTATGTCATTTGCTTTAATGTTCATTTGACTAAAACGAAATTGGTGTACACAACTGACTGAAAACTCATTTGACTGAACCATGATAGAGAGAAAACAGTGTACACAAGAAATATAATGTAAAAAAAAAAAAATTGGAGGGGACACCCCCCCTTGCTCCCCTTACTTACATATATGTCCAGGGTTGCTCAGCTGTGGAGAAAAGAAAAAGGACTGGGCCCCCTGAATCAATGCTAGTATACAAACACAGACACCTACACATGTCCCCTTGACAAACCAAACTAATGATAGTCTGGATGTATGACGTCTGATATCACCATTTATGAAGTCAGACATAGTGGATTCAGTGGCCTTGCAGGTTATATTAGTTGGTTTGATAGGTCTCTTGTTCCTAGGGTCTGTGGTGCTCTCCCCACATGAAGGGGATTACAACAGCAGTTCTCCATGCATCAGGGACGTACCCCATGGCTGAGCTTCAGTTAAAGAAGTTAAGGAGGGGCAGGCTTGGAGCTATTTATTAGGCATCCTTGTGAGTTGTCTAACCCATTAAAATGGTATTTTAGTTTTTGGGAGCACAGTTAGGACATGTTTTTTTAATATCTAATGGCTGTACAAGATTTAGGGATTTGAGAATTAAAGTGGTTGTTTTCAGAGTAAAGTTTGCACTAAACTTAACTCCAAGTATATTAACTATGTCATTTGCGTCTGAGTGCGTGATGCTATTTTGGATTACTTCAGAACATTGCTAGGTATTGTTTCTTAATTTTCTGATGTAATTAAAGAAAGATTTATTGTTCCTGGCTTCAGGTACTAGTTTTGATTCATACTTAGCTTTGATCTTCTTTTTTACTGATCATTTCTAAACAGATGTTCATCGTGCATACAGCTGCAGTAATAACATATGGGTTCTCTGCCGCCAGGCGGTCCCTCGGTCGGCCGAATTCCAAAGTCTAGGTCCGGCGTCGGTTGTTGTCGCTTCCTTTCCTGACGTCAGCAAGGCAGGAGTATATAAGACACAGCTGACGCCATTTTCTCCAGTCTTTTTTGCCGCACGGTGCCCGAAGCAGAAGCAGTTCGCAAGTGCTGGTCGGCCAGCTCCTGAACTTACGAAAAATTTGGAAACCGAAGTCTTCATTAAAGCTAAGTATCCCATTGGGGAAACTTTTCTTGCCTCAGTCCGATGTCAGAAAAAGTTAACAATTGTATTTCTTGTGGGAAGCAAATACCGCATAAGGATTTCCATTCCCTCTGCATACCTTGTTTAGGCCCAGACCACGATGTCTCGGGCTGTCGCTTTTGTGCTACTTTCAATAAACGCACTATCAAGTGTCGGGAAGAGTTCGCCCAACATTTATTTGGTAAAGCATTTAATTATAAAATGTCGTCGGAGACTCCGACTATCGTTTTGTCCAAAAAACGCAAGGACCGACACGCGAGGTTCGCGGTCTCCACTGACACCACGCCAAAACCGGCTACACATGGTCCGGTTCTCAGCGAGACGCCTATGCAGTCCCTGACTACCGACGGCACTTCTTTGGCGGGGTCTTCTGTACCCGAGACCGCAGGTACCTCGGCCCATACCCAGACTACAACCACCGAAGCCACTGTGAGCATTGAGTCTCCTAATGTGGACAGGTCCACTTCCACCCATGGTGTCTTTAGACCCTCATCTTCCTTTTCCATTAAGGCCTTTACTAAATCCAAATCAGCCAGGCATCCCAAGAGGCCTGTTGCACAGGGCCCATCCACAGGCCCCATGCCTAAAAAACAGATGCTTAAAATGGCTGAGGATTTAATTACTCTTATCAGGGGTTCCCAACCCCCTCCTGACAAGAGGCCTAGAGTGGAGGAAGATTCTCCCTCTTCTGATCAGGGCTCCATTTTTTCAGAACACTCTGATGTAGAGGAACATTCTTACTCCCCTTTTGAAGATTCTGATGCAGAGCAATCCATTCCTTCTGTATCTCCCCCTGAGGATTATTCTTTTGGGGAAACCTTGCACACTTTGAGGGAACACTTCCATTGGGAAGGCCAAGACTTTTCTGATTCCAAGAAAAGACTGAGGGAATTTCTTTTGTTACCTCAACACAGACCTCTGGCGATACCTCCTGTCTTGGATGTACTTGATGATGTTTATTCGGAGGCTTGCCTTAACCCAGATTCCCTGCCTCCTGCCCCAGTCAAGCCTGATAGGTACTACAGAGTTCCTAACTCTCACCAATTTCTTTTCAAAAGCCATAATGCTGACCCTGAAACCATTTCTCAAGGCCCCAAGGGAATGAAGGCCTCTACTGCTAAGAATCCACTACCTTCCAAAAGAGAGTCAAGATCCTTAGAAAGGTGGGGAAAAAAGGTATATACCTCGGCCACCCTAGCCATGAGGGCATTAAATTGTCAGTTTCATATGCTTAAATATCAGCAGTTTCTGTTATCACAATTAAGAAATAAAATGTCTCAACCTGAACAACCAGATTTGAAGGAGTTGCAGGATATGATGCATAGTGCAGAACAAGTGGGTAAACACACCTTACAATGTGGTTATGATGCCCTAGAGGCCTCAAGTAGAGCTGCTGTTACAGGATCAGTCATTCGTAGGCATGCATGGCTTAGGGAACAAATCTTGCCTGATCATGTGAAAGCTAAATTACTAGATGCTCCTTTACAAAAGGATGTGCTATTTGGTACTAATGCTAAGGAGATACTACGGAAAATGGAAGAAAAAGCAAAATCTATGCAAACTGTCAAAGCTTTTCTACAGGTTGAACCACCACATTTTAGCAGAAATTGGCCTTCTAAAAACTGGTCCTTTCTAGCCACGGACAGGCCCCAAAGAGGTAGATATAGGCGCACAAGGGGCAGAGAGCAATCACAAAGATCATATAGAGGCAGGCAATGGCAAACTCCAGCACCAACAGGTGGCGAAAACAATGCACAGCAATACAGGAAAGAAACCCAATGACTTCCTCCTTTCCATGCCAAGCAAGTCTCAGCTGGCAGCACCCTTGGGAGGAAAGCTGGCATTATTTACAAGAAATTGGCATATGGTCACAACAGACAAATGGATCCTGGACGTTATAAGCAGAGGCTACAGATTTCATTTTCACACTCTCCTAAAAATGAGAGGCATGCCAAACCTGCCACACAATCAAAGGGCAGAGGCACAACTACAAATTTCAAAGCTCATAGACATGAAAGCTATTCAAGAGGTACCCGCTCACGAACAAGGTCAAGGTTTTTATTCCAGGCTATTTCTGGTACCAAGGAAAGGAACCGACTGGAGACCCATTTTGGACTTATCCATCCTAAACACATTCCTACTCGTACCAAAATTCAAGATGCTCACATTACAGCAGCTTCTTCCCATGCTGGGCAAGGGGTTTTGGCTGGTAACATTGGACTTCAAGGAGGCATACCTGCATGTCCCTATCAGACAAAGCTGCAGAAGATACCTCAGATTTCTTGCAGGTTCAATTCACTATCAATTCTCTGCATTGCCCTTTGGCTTATCTACTGCGCCCAGAGTATTCACGAAATGCCTGGCATCAGTAATTGCCTATGGCAGACTTCAAGGGATACAAATTTACCCTTATTTGGATGACTGCCTGATCCAAGCAGACAGCAAGCGCATACTTCTGGAACATCTGGCTTATGCAACACGGTTACTGAATGCTGTGGGATACACAATCAACAAAGAGAAATCCAGGCTAACACCAGCTCAGAAAATAACTTTCCTGGGTGCCAACTTGGACACAAACACCCAGATGGCCTATCTTATGCCAGAAAAGCAGAGGCAACTAACTCAGTACTTCAATATGCTAGCAAATTGTACCAGGCTTACTGCAAGGAAAATCCTGCAGGCTCTGGGCTTCATGGCATCTTGCATTCTTTTAATCCCATGTGCAAAGTTGCATATGAGGAAACTTCAATGGTACCTAAAAAATCTATGGTCTCAACGCAGCCACAGTCTGTTAACAATAATACCAATAATTCCATGTTTGCAAAAGGAATTTCTATGGTGGGCTCAAGCATGTCAAACAAACACAGGTCTCCCATTCTGCAAGCCTCAAGCAAATCAAGTCATCACAACAGACGCCTCAGATTATGCCTGGGGGGCGCACATGACAGACAGGTGCATTCAGGGCAAATGGTCCCAAAAGGAAAAGCACCTTCACATCAATCAAAAAGAAATGCTAGCAGTGATAAATGCAATTGCAGCTTTCAAGGACCTCCTGCATCCAGAACAATTATTGATAAGAATAGACAACACCACAGTAATGTGGTACATAAACAAACAAGGAGGAACACATTCATATCCCCTGTGCAGACTAGCCATGACACTTTGGAACTTGGCTCTGAAATGGTAAATCAAACTTCAAGCACAGTACTTGCCAGGTTTGGAAAACACGCTGGCAGACAATCTAAGTAGAAATATGACAGATCCACACGAATGGAAGTTGCATCCTCAAGTGTTTACAAAGATAATCCAAGCGTGGGGGAGGCCAGACATAGATCTCTTCGCCTCCCACAGGAATCATCAATTGGAAAAGTTTTGTTCAAGGACATTTCATCCAAAGGCCTGGAGAGTGGACGCCCTTTCATTCAGTTGGACAGCATGGACAGTTTACGCTTTCCCACCTCTGCCTCTTCTGCCCAAGGTGCTCTTGAAAGCAAGAGCAGACAGACCAAAGATGATACTGATTGCTCCAGACTGGCCAAGACAACACTGGTACCCACTCCTGAGGAGCCTAACACATTCTCCTCCCTGGTCCCTACCTCCAATGCCTCTTCTACTGACTCAGCACAACTACAAAACTCTTCACAGTCAGCTGAAAATACTCAATCTCGCTGCATGGAAAATTCCTTAACACCTCAACAGACCTTACTCCCCAAAGAGGTAGGATGTCATTTTGGAGGCCAGAAGGTCATCTACTAGAAAGGCTTACTCAGCAAAATGGAAACGGTTTTGCTCTTGGAATGAGAAAAAAGGCCAGGACCCTACAAAACTAAATTTGCCTCAGGTATTACAGTATCTAGCTGAGCTGCTGAACAGTGGACTTTCATTTTCCTCCATAAAAATCCATGCTTCAGCCATTTCTGCAGAATTCAACATGGATCCACCCTTATTCTTTCACCCACTCTTAAGACAGTTCCTCAGAGGGGCTAAGAATATAAGACCACCAAGGAAACAACCAGTGCCAGCCTGGGATCTTAATTATATTCTAGAAAAATTATTCAACAAATCACTGAAGCCTCCACGATAAACAGCAAATAATTTTATTTTTAAAATAAAACAAGCGCTTTCACGCAACTAACAGTGCGCTTCATCAGGTTACAAAATTTATGCAAAAGGAATTCATCTTAAATAGTATAACAAATCTCCCAATTAGCTGCATTTTTGGCGGCTAAAAACAATTAATCAATTATAGATCTCTAAGTACCATTTGTGTTTAAAGCCATAGTTCATGTACGGAAAACGCTTCCTATATTATAACTACTTTAAAACTTCACGTTAATAATATAATATTATCTAAGAACACATTAATTGCAAATAAGTATATATAACATGTTCCCCTTCATTTAATTATCTACCAATCTAGGTAAACATGATAATAATCATAAGCTAAATTGATGAGGTGTTTTACTTAACCACAAGATGTTTTTATGTGCGATAAGCGTAACGTGTTACATTCATCTTACTTATGTCTACACAGTACATTAATATTATAAAACAATTCGTGCTAAAACAACGTAAGCATATATACTTGACTGAATATCCATTTATATTAAGGTATTCAAAATGTAAATAATTAATATTAATCTAGTTAAAATATGTATATATTTCAAAAAACTATATGATATATTAAATATATTAAATAGATCCATCAACTAATGACCAACAATAAATATATCTATAGGTATGTTTTATATCAGAAATGTATAGTTGTGTTACCAATATTAACATACAGAGTGAAACAATTAAAAACAGTACAAATTATACGCAAGCTTATATGCCCCTATATTGTGTGTCATCAGCTTGTCTATATATTCTTAATATAAAATTCAATTTGATCTCTAAGCTATAAAAGCGCTGGTCTAATATTAATAGCTGTATTTAACCCTGGCTCTATGTGCGCCCTGAGCAATAATATCCATTTCAACTCATAGAGTTCTAAAGTGTCTAGTGCATTACCTTCCCTTCTATTAGGGTAAAGTATCTGTAAGACCCTAAATTTAAATATGTGCGATGGGAACAATTGACAGTGTCTAGCTAATGCATTCTTGATGTTCATCTTCCGTATGTCATATAGATGGTTATAGGCTCGATCTCTGAGCCTGCGCGTTGTCATACCCACATAATATACATCGCAGGAGACACATGTGGCCAAATATATTATATTTGTGGTATCACACGTGGCATAAAAGTTTGGTATAAAATTATAGCCAGTCTGTATGTTTTCATATGACTGTTGGTCACTAATGTAATTGCAGACACAACATTTTTTACATGGAAAGGTTCCTCGCCTATATTTAGTTCTAATATCCAAAGGTATATGTGATATTTTTTCTTTGCACAATAACCTTTTCAAATTTGGACAATTACTATATCTGAAGATGGGGTATTCACCCACCACATTCTTCAATTCTTTGTTCATATAAAGTAATTTCCAATTCTTATGGATAATCTCCTTTATATATTTGATATCATTGGTGAATTTGATGTCATATTGTATCTTGCCCATGTTCGATTCATTATAATGCCTATATCCACCTCGCTTGTGACTAATATTAGAAGCCATATTATTACTATCTTCAAAAGGTGTTTGTAAATAGTCTGAATAACCCCTATTCATAAAACATTTATTTTGAAAATTCAACAACATTTCTCTGTCCTTGGTGTCACTACATATTTTGGTTATTCTATCCATTTGATTTTTTACAATATTAGGAAAAATATGGCGTGGATGCATACTCTCATGGTGTAGTATGGCATTCTTCCAGCAGGGTTTTCTGAATAGTGATGTAGTAAATCTATTCAGATTATTTTTCATTATTGTTACATCAAGGTAGTTAACCTTGTTCAAAGAAGCTTCATAAGTAAAGCTAAGGAAGGATGTAGTTGATTCCATATATTTAATGAAATCATATAAGGATTCCTCACTCCCATTCCAAAAAAGTAGAATGTCATCCACAAACCTCCTATAATAAATTGCATTGGTAATAAAGTTTTCATTATTTAGAATGTAGGTTCTCTCCCATTCATATACTGCTATGTTAGCATAGACATTCGCACAGGGGGGCCATGGCTACCCATGTCTGTCTATAGATCTTGTCCTGATACATAAAGATGTTATTATTAAGTATCAGCTCTAATAGAGCACATATCACAAACTGTTCATTCTGGTTACCCATTCTATAATCATTTAAACAGCTTCTGACGGCCTCCACACCAAATTCATTGGGTATACTCGTGAACAAGTTCCTTATATCTAAGGTAACTAATAATGTCTCTTGATTTACTTTTTCAATCCATAAAGAATTTTCAAGATCTTCCAATAATTTATATGAATTTTTTAGTATAGTAGGGATTTTTTCTACCAAAGGAACCAATTTATATTGCACATACTGTGAGGCATTCTCAGTAACCCATGATTGGCCTGATACTATAGGTCAGACAGGGAGGATATATCCCTTTATGTATTTTGGGGAGTCCCTTTATAATAGGAATTAAAGGGGCCTCTATATCCAAGTAGTCGTAAAGCTGTTTGTCAATGCATCTTGACATTAGGAGATCATAAAGTACATCTTGGACATTCCTAATTATTGACATGACTTCAGATCTGTTAATCATTAAATATGCTGTATCGTCACTCAACATCATAGTCATCAGATTATTATAGAAGCTGGAATCCATTATTACTACCCCCCCCCCCCTTTATCTGCGGGTCTAAATACCACACTTTCATCATTGCACAATGAATCTAAACTACACCTTTGTGATTTATTCATGTTATAGAACAATTTTTATGTCCTTTCTCTTTATAATAGGTGTAAAAGTCAAATTCACATGCTCGTAAAAAGCACTCTATGGAGCCAGGTAACGGTGGAGTAAAAGTACTTTTCCTTTTGAGGGCCGTAGTTTTAGGTAAACCATCATTACACTCAGGATTCTGAAATAAAAGTCTCAAAGCCAACTTTCTGGTAAACTTCGAAGCATTATAGAGTGTCTGAAAGTTCACTGCCTCGTGAGGGAATATAAGATAAACCCTTATTAAGTGCAGACATTCCAGTTTCAGTTAATTCCCTAGACGATGTTGAAAAACAGGGTATTCAAAATTTCTTCTTCCTGTTCTCCCAGTTGTCTCCTGTCATCTTGGCGCTCCCCCCCTGCTGGTGGGGGAACGCGGGCTCGGGGTTTGTATGGGAGCGGGGAGTTTAAAATCGATGCTGTATTAGAAGTAATGTTTAATACACCTGTACCTTCTTTCGGTCTGGCTCCTGTGGTTGAACATTTCAAACCTTGCTGGTTGCAAGGTAAAGAAGAGGCAGATGAAATAATGTCTACTTCTGATTGTGGTGAAGTAGGCACAATTCTAGAAAAATTAACATTGCCTCCCTTTGAACCAGCTGCCTCAACAGATTTGCAACATTTGTCCTGGAAAACAGCCTTCCTTCTAGCCAATACCTCAGCTCGTAGGGTTTCGGAACTACAAGCCCTCATGGCTGTGCAGCCCTTTCTCATTTTCCATCAGGACAGGGTTTCCCTTTGAACCAACCCATCATTTATGCCTAAAGTGGTATCCAGGGTAGCTTTAAATCAAGCCATACACTTGCCTACCTTTTACCCCAATCCTCAAAACAAAGGGGAAAGGCTGCTACACTCTTTAGACATCCATAGACAGCTACGTTATTATTTGGACAGAACAAAGCCTTTTAGGAAATCAGAACAACTTTTTGTGTCCTATGCTGTAGGAGCTCAAGGGAAGCCAGTGACCAAACAGACAATTTCAAAATGGATAGGCCACTGCATACGGTTTTGTTACTCCTATCATGGAAAATCTGTCCCTACAGGCATCAGATCCCACTCCACCAGGGCCACAGCTACCTCTACAGCCTTCCTCAGAGGAGTTCCTACCAAAGATATTTTGGAGGCAGCCACTTGGAGTTCTGTGCATACCTTCACAAGACACTACCACCTGCCTTTATATTCCAAAACTAGAGCAGGCTTTGCTACTGCTGTGTTGCAGGGCATTCTGGCTCATCCCAGTTCTACCTAGTGCCTACCACCCTGTGCGTAGCTTTGGGATTCTACCCATATGTTATTACTGCAGCTGTATGCACGATGAACATAGTACAGTTTTGTACCTACCATAAATGTAGATGTTCGAGTGCTAATACAGCTGCAGTACAGATTTCCTCCTCCTTCCCTCTTGGTAAAGGCTTAGGACCTAACCCCTCTTCAAACAACCTGTTGGGGTTATCCTTCTATGGTATATTTGCTTGCAACTACTGTTTTTTGATTACATTGCATTGCATGTATATAAATATAATTTATGTATTGCCTTCCTACTGGGGGCACCTGACATCTGGGGCAAGAAAGACTGAAGAAAATGGCGTTGGCTGTGTCTTATATACTCCTGCCTCGCTGACGTCAGGAAAGGAAGCGACAACAACCGACGCCGGACCTAGACTTTGGTATTCGGCTGACCGAGGGACCGCCTGACGGCAGAGAACCCATATGTTATTACTGCAGCTGTATTAGCACTCGAACATCTACATTTATGGTAGGTACAAAACTGTACTTTTTTAATATGGGTGTATTTCGATTTACTATAGAAGTTTAGAAGATTTTGCTTTTGTTGTAGAGGTTCTTTATGTTGGTGAATCATGACTGGTTTGTTTTTAAACTTCCCAATGTGATTTATTTTTTACTAAATAGTGTTATTTTATGTCCATTCTCTAAGTCCTATAGCACTACATTTCCTGACATTTAAGGTGAGGTACCAGGAATGTGCTTTTATAAACCATCTTGGAGAATGTTGACTTCTGTTGAAGTAATTATGTTATCCAGCATGTATCCATCAGCATGTCTGGTTATCCACAGGGCATTTCACGCTTTTTTGAAACAGTATTATTTGTTCATTACATTGTTAATTTTTCAAAATGAATTCACATTCATTGCATTGTTAATTTTTCAAAATTAATTTACACACAACAGTAAAAAACAAATAAATATTTAATTAAGTAAAAACCCAAAACAATTCTGGAAAAGCATCACTAATCTTACCCCTGGCACCAAAAAAAGCCTGTCACCGGGCCCAGAAGAAACACCATCACAAATAGCCACTATGCTCAACTCCCTTTGCCCTCACCTAATAAAATTCCTTCCCCCCTTCTCCTTTACCCCACAAAAGCAGTCTTTACTTAGAAAGTTCCTCTTCTCCCTTCGTAGATACTTCTTGTCCCCTTTACCAAAGCAATATTACAGCATCTAGGCTATTCTCACTACAACCAATACCAACCACAGAAATTCATTGACTCCTCAGAAAATTAAAACCACACTCTATCTCCTCTGATGACCTCCCACCAGAATACTTAAAACTCGCTGCTGAGGCCGTAGCATACCCTGTTAGCATTCTGACCAACCACTCACTTACAGAATCCTATGTCCCAAACCTCTGGACAAAAATCTATCATCAGCCCACACCACAAAGGAGGTAACTCCAATGAACCCTATGTCCCAAACCTCTGGAAAAAATCCATCATCACCTCACTTCACAAAGGAGGTAACTCCAGTGAACCCTATAACCATCGTCCAGTCTCTATCCTCTCCCTAGTATCCAAACCCCTTGAAAAGTGCATCCATAAACAATTACTTTGCCATCTCACACACAACAACCTTCTCACCCCCATCCAGCTTGGCTTTCACCCCTCACACAGCACAAGCACTGCACTTGTCTCCTTCATGGATACGAACAGAGATCCATCGATTCAGGTAATATTACTTCGGTACTACTACTAGACCTGTCATGTCTCCTTCATGAATACTGTACAGAGATCCAGGTAATATTACTTCTGTACTACTACTAGACCTGTTGTGTCTCCTTCATGAATACTGTACAGAGATCCATCAACTCAGGTAATATTACTTCTGTACTACTACTAGACCTGTTGTGTCTCCTTCATGGATGCTGTATAGAGATCCATCAACTCAGGTAATATTACTTCTGTACTACTACTAGACCTGTCATGTCTCCTTCATGGATACTGTACAGAGATCCATCGACTCGGGTAATATTACTTCTTTACTACTACTAGACCTGTCATGTCTCCTTCATGGGTAGTGTACAGAGATCCATCAACTCAGGTAATATTACTTCTGTACTACTTAGACCTATCGTGTCTCCTTCATGTATACTGTACAGAGATTCATCAACTCAGGTAATATTACTTCTGTACTACTACTAGACCTGTCATGTCTCCTTCATGGATATTGTACAGAGCTCCATCAACTCAGGTAATATTGCATGTGTACTACTACTAGACCTGTCATGTCTCCTTCATAGATAGTGTACAGAGATCCATCAACTCAGGTAATATTACTTCGGTACTACAACTAGACCTGTCATGTTTCCTTCATGGATACTGTACAGAGATCCATCAACTCAGGTAATATTACTTCTGTACTACTAGACCTGTTGTGTCTCCTTCATGGATACTGTACAGAAATCCATCAACTCTGGTAATATTACTTCTGTACTACTTAGACTTGTCGTGTTTCCTTCATGTATACTGTACAGAGATCCATAGACTCGGGTAATATTACTTCTTTACTACTACTAGACCTGTCATGTCTCCTTCATGGATAGTGTATAGAGATCCATCAACTCAGGTAATATTACTTCTGTACTACTACTAGACCTGTTGTGTCTCCTTCATGGATGCTGTATAGAGATCCATCAACTCAGGTAATATTACTTCTGTACTACTACTAGACCTGTCATGTCTCCTTCATGGATACTGTACAGAGATCCATCGACTCAGGTAATATTACTTCTGTACTACTTAGACCTATCGTGTCTCCTTCATGTATACTGTACAGAGATTCATCAACTCAGGTAATATTACTTCTGTACTACTACTAGACCTGTCATGTCTCCTTCATGGATATTGTACAGAGCTCCATCAACTCAGGTAATATTGCATGTGTACTACTACTAGACCTGTCGTGTCTCCTTCATGGATAGTGTACAGAAATCCATCAACTCAGATAATATTACTTCTGTACTACTTAGACCTGTCATGTCTCCTTCATGTATACTGTACAGAGATCCATCAACTCAGGTAATATTACTTCTGTACTACTTAGACTTGTCGTGTTTCCTTCATGTATACTGTACAGAGATCCATCAACTCAGGTAATATTACTTCGGTACTACAACTAGACCTGTCATGTTTCCTTCATGGATACTGTACAGAGATCCATCAACTCAGGTAATATTACTTCTGTACTACTACTAGACCTGTTGTGTCTCCTTCATGGATGCTGTATAGAGATCCATCAACTCAGGTAATATTACTTCTGT
Organism: Protopterus annectens; assembly: GCF_019279795.1. NCBI lineage: Eukaryota > Metazoa > Chordata > Ceratodontiformes > Protopteridae > Protopterus > Protopterus annectens. Next base: position 721,544,710 of record NC_056736.1, on the reverse strand, counting down.
ACTACTACAAGACCTGTCATGTCTCCTTCATGGATACTGTACAGAGATCCATAGACTCGGGTAATATTACTTCTTTACTACTACTAGACCTGTCATGTCTCCTTCATGGATAGTGTACAGAGATCCATCAACTCAGGTAATATTACTTCTGTACTACTACTAGACCTGTTGTGTCTCCTTCATGGATGCTGTATAGAGATCCATCAACTCAGGTAATATTACTTCTGTACTACTACAAGACCTGTCATGTCTCCTTCATGGATACTGTACAGAGCTCCATCGACTCGGGTAATATTACTTCTTTACTACTACTAGACCTGTCATGTCTCCTTCATGGATACTGTACAGAGATCCATCGACTCAGGTAATATTACTTCTGTACTACTTAGACCTATCGTGTCTCCTTCATGTATACTGTACAGAGATTCATCAACTCAGGTAATATTACTTCTGTACTACTACTAGACCTGTCATGTCTCCTTCATGGATATTGTACAGAGCTCCATCAACTCAGGTAATATTGCATGTGTACTACTACTAGACCTGTCGTGTCTCCTTCATGGATAGTGTACAGAAATCCATCAACTCAGATAATATTACTTCTGTACTACTTAGACCTGTCATGTCTCCTTCATGTATACTGTACAGAGATCCATCAACTCAGGTAATATTACTTCTGTACTACTTAGACTTGTCGTGTTTCCTTCATGTATACTGTACAGAGATCCATCAACTCAGGTAATATTACTTCGGTACTACAACTAGACCTGTCATGTTTCCTTCATGGATACTGTACAGAGATCCATCAACTCAGGTAATATTACTTCTGTACTACTACTAGACCTGTTGTGTCTCCTTCATGGATGCTGTATAGAGATCCATCAACTCAGGTAATATTACTTCTGTACTACTACAAGACCTGTCATGTCTCCTTCATGGATACTGTACAGAGCTCCATCGACTCGGGTAATATTACTTCTTTACTACTACTAGACCTGTCATGTCTCCTTCATGGATACTGTACAGAGATCCATCAACTCAGGTAATATTACTTCTGTACTACTACAAGACCTGTCATGTCTCCTTCATGGATACTGTACAGAGCTCCATCGACTCGGGTAATATTACTTCTTTACTACTACCAGACCTGTCATGTCTCCTTCATGTATACTGTACAGAGATCCATCAACTCAGGTAATATTACTTTGGTACTACAACTAGACCTGTCATGTTTCCTTCATGTATACTGTACAGAGATCCATCAACTCAGGTAATATTACTTCTGTACTACTTAGACTTGTCGTGTTTCCTTCATGTATACTGTACAGAGATCCATCAACTCAGGTAATATTACTTCGGTACTACAACTAGACCTGTCATGTTTCCTTCATGGATACTGTACAGAGATCCATCAACTCAGGTAATATTACTTCTGTACTACTTAGACTTGTCGTGTTTCCTTCATGTATACTGTACAGAGCTCCATTGACTCGGGTAATATTACTTCTTTACTACTACTAGACCTGTCATGTCTCCTTCATGGATACTGTACAGAGATCCATCGACTCAGGTAATATTACTTCTGTACTACTTAGACCTATCGTGTCTCCTTCATGTATACTGTACAGAGATTCATCAACTCAGGTAATATTACTTCTGTACTACTACTAGACCTGTCATGTCTCCTTCATGGATATTGTACAGAGCTCCATCAACTCAGGTAATATTGCATGTGTACTACTACTAGACCTGTCGTGTCTCCTTCATGGATAGTGTACAGAAATCCATCAACTCAGATAATATTACTTCTGTACTACTTAGACCTGTCATGTCTCCTTCATGTATACTGTACAGAGATCCATCAACTCAGGTAATATTACTTCTGTACTACTTAGACTTGTCGTGTTTCCTTCATGTATACTGTACAGAGATCCATCAACTCAGGTAATATTACTTCGGTACTACAACTAGACCTGTCATGTTTCCTTCATGGATACTGTACAGAGATCCATCAACTCAGGTAATATTACTTCTGTACTACTACTAGACCTGTTGTGTCTCCTTCATGGATGCTGTATAGAGATCCATCAACTCAGGTAATATTACTTCTGTACTACTACAAGACCTGTCATGTCTCCTTCATGGATACTGTACAGAGATCCATAGACTCGGGTAATATTACTTCTTTACTACTACTAGACCTGTCATGTCTCCTTCATGGATAGTGTACAGAGATCCATCAACTCAGGTAATATTACTTCTGTACTACTACTAGACCTGTTGTGTCTCCTTCATGGATGCTGTATAGAGATCCATCAACTCAGGTAATATTACTTCTGTACTACTACAAGACCTGTCATGTCTCCTTCATGGATACTGTACAGAGCTCCATCGACTCGGGTAATATTACTTCTTTACTACTACTAGACCTGTCATGTCTCCTTCATGGATACTGTACAGAGATCCATCAACTCAGGTAATATTACTTCTGTACTACTTAGACCTATCGTGTCTCCTTCATGTATACTGTACAGAGATTCATCAACTCAGGTAATATTACTTCTGTACTACTACTAGACCTGTCATGTCTCCTTCATGGATATTGTACAGAGCTCCATCAACTCAGGTAATATTGCATGTGTACTACTACTAGACCTGTCGTGTCTCCTTCATGGATAGTGTACAGAAATCCATCAACTCAGATAATATTACTTCTGTACTACTTAGACCTGTCATGTCTCCTTCATGTATACTGTACAGAGATCCATCAACTCAGGTAATATTACTTCTGAACTACTTAGACTTGTTGTGTTTCCTTCATGTATACTGTACAGAGATCCATCAACTCAGGTAATATTACTTTGGTACTACAACTAGACCTGTCATGTTTCCTTCATGGATACTGTACAGAGATCCTTCAACTCAGGTAATATTACTTCTGTACTACTACTAGACCTGTTGTGTCTCCTTCATGGATGCTGTATAGAGATCCATCAACTCAGGTAATATTACTTCTGTACTACTACAAGACCTGTCATGTCTCCTTCATGGATACTGTACAGAGCTCCATCGACTCGGGTAATATTACTTCTTTACTACTACTAGACCTGTCATGTCTCCTTCATGGATACTGTACAGAGATCCATCAACTCAGGTAATATTACTTCTGTACTACTACAAGACCTGTCATGTCTCCTTCACGGATACTGTACAGAGCTCCATCGACTCGGGTAATATTACTTCTTTACTACTACTACACCTGTCATGTCTCCTTCATGTATACTGTACAGAGATCCATCAACTCAGGTAATATTACTTTGGTACTACAACTAGACCTGTCATGTTTCCTTCATGTATACTGTACAGAGATCCATCAACTCAGGTAATATTACTTCTGTACTACTTAGACTTGTCGTGTTTCCTTCATGTATACTGTACAGAGATCCATCAACTCAGGTAATATTACTTTGGTACTACAACTAGACCTGTCATGTTTCCTTCATGGATACTGTACAGAGATCCATCAACTCAGGTAATATTACTTCTGTACTACTACTAGATCTGTCGTGTCTCCTTCATGGATATTGTACAGAGCTCCATCAACTCAGGTAATATTACTTTGGTACTACAACTAGACCTGTCATGTTTCCTTCATGGATACTGTACAGAGATCCATCAACTCAGGTAATATTACTTCTGTACTACTACTAGACCTGTTGTGTCTCCTTCATGGATACTGTACAGAGATCCATCAACTCAGGTAATATTACTTCTGTACTACTACTAGACCTGTTGTGTCTCCTTCATGGATACTGTACAGATATCCATTGACTCGAGTAATATTACTTTGGTATTACTACTAGACCTGTCAAAGACTTTCGATAAAGTATTACACAAAGAACTTCTACAACACTTTCTAATATTGGCTGCACCACACCCACCCATCAATTGTTTAACAGATACCTCCCAACAGGCAACAATGTGTAAAATGGCAAAATACCCTATCAGAACACCAAACCAACCAAACTGGAATACCACAAGGGTCCATACTTGGACCTTTACTCTTTAACATATTAATACCACAAGGGTCCATACTTGGAGCTTTCCTCTTTAACATATTAATACCACAAGGGTCCATACTTTGACCTTTACTCTTTAACATATTAATACCACAAGGGTCCATACTTGGACCTTTACTCTTTAACATATTAATACCACAAGGGTCCATACTTGGACCTTTACTCTTTAACATATTAATACCACAAGGGCCCATATTTGGACCTTTACTCTTTAACATATTAATACCACAAGGGTCCATATTTGGGCCTTTACTCTTTAACATATTAATACCACAAGGGTCCATACTTGGACCTTTACTTTTTAACATATTAATACCACAAGGGCCCATACTTGGACCTTTACTCTTTAGCATATTAATACCACAAGGGTCCATACTTGGACCTTTACTCTTTAACATATTAATACCACAAGGGCCCATATTTGGACCTTTACTCTTTAACATATTAATACCACAAGGGTCCATACTTGGACCTTTACTCTTTAACATATTAATACCACAAGGGTCCATACTTGGACCTTTACTCTTTAACATATTAATACCACAAGGGCCCATATTTGGACCTTTACTCTTTAACATATTAATACCACAAGGGTCCATATTTGGGCCTTTACTCTTTAACATATTAATACCACAAGGGTCCATACTTGGACCTTTAACATATTTACCAATAACCTTCACACTGCTTCTCCTCTTTGCTCTATTATCCAATATGCAGGTGATACTGCCATCATCTCCTCCTCAAATACCCTATAACATCTCCAACAAATAACCCAAGATAACTTCACTGTCACAACTTCTCCTTAATGCCAAAAAAGAAAGCTTCAACTCTTTGCAGCAAAACCCTTCTCACCTGACTCTCAATTTCATGTTTTCTCCCAAAGCACCACAGAAGTTGAAATTGTATCCCATGCTAAACTATTAGGTCTTACCATTGACAACAAACTTACATTTGAACACCATATTCATAATGCCATTAACAAACACCCACTGCAAATTAGGAGCCCTATACAGACATAAACATTTCATGGACAGCACCACCAAGAAAGCTCTTACCAACACTTTCTTGCTCCCTTCCTTATTGTACGGTACCCCCATTTTTACTAACCTGCACTCATCTCTACAAAGTAAGCTGCAGATGTTCTTCGTGTTTCACATTTGGGTTATCCCTGCCAGGGTAGCCCTTGGCCGGCCCGAATACCAGCGGCTTAGTATTTCTGCTTCGGTTGCTGTCGCTTCAGGACTGATTTCAGTTCATCAGTAGTATAAAGTAAGGCAGCCGACTCCATTACATCAGTCTTTCTTGCCACGGAGCCCAAAGCATAAGCAGTTTGCACTAGTGCCGGTTGGCCACTATCTGAGTTTCATCTTCCGAACTGAAGCTGAAGTCTTCTAAAGCTAAGTACCCAATTGGGGATCCTTTTTTCTTGCATTAACTGATGTCAGAAAAAGTTAACAATTGTTTCACCTGTGGAAAGAAAATACCACACCGAGACTTTCATTCTTACTGCGTCACTTGCATAGGCCCAAACCACGATGTCCCCCACTGTCACTTCTGTGCTTTGTTCAATGCCAGAACTATACATTGTCGGGCCCATATTGTAGCTAGATATTTTTACTTACAGTTCTCGAATTCCGATATGGCTTTCGTAAGCCATCCGACATCAGATCTTCCGAAAAAACATAAAGATAAAGACAGAGACAGACTGCACAGGTCCAAACCTACAGATGACACTCCTGTTAAGCTAATCATCCCTCTGGTCCTCCAGTGAGGCACTTTCGCAGCCCCTGATGCCCACTTCTGTGGATTTGCAGGCCACTACCGAGACCCTTTCAGAGTCTGCTATGCCACAAAACTCTTCTGACTAAGAATCCTGTGGTCGTCTCTACCTTGGATGAGTCTGGAGCCGCTGAGCAGGCACCGACATCCAAGGAAGTCCTTCACACTACCGATTCTCGACACAAACCGACGACTTCTTTCACGACTACCATTCTTTCGAAAACTACCGAGTTTCTTAGGCTCAGGGTACGAACCACACCCAAGAAACTGACAACCCAATCTCAGGCACTTGCTTCCTTGGCTCAGTCTCAAATGCTTAAAATGGTGGAAGACTTTATCATGCTGATCAGGGGAAGCCAAGCTACCCCTTCCAAAAGAAAAAGAGGTCTGTCCCCTGTAATTTTCTCTGAACAAGAGTCTAATGACTCTGATGCATCTGAATATGAAGACATGCAACCCCTCTCTGCTTATGAGGATTCTGATGCAGAGAATTCCATTCTTTCAGCCTCTCCTTTATAGGATTTTTCCTTTGGGGAAACCCTGCATACCTTAAGGGAGCATTTCCAATGGGAAAGTCAGGACTACCCTCAGTCTAAAAAGAGACACAGAGAATTCTTAGATCTTCCACAGCAAAAACCCTTGACCATTCCCCCAGTCCTGGATGTTGTGGAGGAAGTTTTCCTGGAATCCAGTTTCACTCCTGACACCCTCCCTCCTGCACCCAGAAAACCAGAAAGGTATTACAGAGTCCCTGACTCACACAAATTTCTTTTTAAAAATCCAACTGCTGACCCTGAGGTAATTTCTCAAGGGCCTGAAGGAATTAAAGCAACCTCTGCTAAGAATCACACCCACTCAGATAGGGATTCCCGAGCACAAGACAGATGGGGTAAAAAAGTATACATCTCAGCTACTCTTGCTATCAGAGCACTAAATTGTCAGTTCCATATGATAAACTTTCAGTAACATACCCTGGAACTCTTCAAACAAATAAATGTCTTCCTTTCCTGCTTGTGCAGAATCTAAAGAGTTACAAGAGTTAATGCATTCTGCAAGTCAAGTAACTAAACACACCTTGCACTGTGGTTTTAATGCCCTAGAAGCTTCTTGCAGGGCAGCAGTCACTGGTTCTGTCCTTAGAAGGCATGCATGGCTTAAGGAACAGCCCTTGTCAGACCATGTTAAATCTAAATTGTTGGATGTCCCCTTGCACAAAGACAACTTATTTGGCACTAAGGCAGAAGCTGTCTTAAAAAAGATCGAAGAAAAAGCAAAATCTATGCACCCAGGTTCAGCAGGCATTGTCCCTCTAAGCACTGGTCCTTTCCTGCTCCCACCAGGTCAGTCCAGCCCAGACCCTGGGGAACCAGACCCCCCCCCCCCGACAGCAACCACAGAAAATGTAGAGATCTAAGTAGTGGACTACCTCCACTTCAAAATCAGGGAGTTCTAAGCCACCCCCTTATGGTAAGAACTGACAATGACTCTCCTCCCCCACCCCCATCCCTCTGCCCACCTTCACTTACACCCAGGAGAAAAATTCTCCTTTCACGTAAGCACCTGGGCCACCATTACCAACGACCGCTGGGTTCTCAACATAGTGTCCCAGGGATACAAATTTTCTTTCCACACCGTTCCATCTCCAAAAGGGTTCCCAGATCTACCTCCAAACCAGTGAGCAGAGGTGCAAAAGCAAGTCATTTCCCTGCTATCTATGAGGGCAGTAGAGCATGTTCCTGTAGAACAGAAAGACCAAGGTTTCTACTCCATACTTTTTCTGGTACCCAAAAAAGAAGGCAGCTGGTGTCCCATCCTCAATCTATCCATTCTAAACACCTTCCTGGTGATCCCAATGCTCACCCTCCAGCAGCTGCTACACATGCTGTCCAAGGATGCTTGGCTAGCCACCCTGGATCTAAGAGGCCTACCTCCACATTCCTATCAGGGAATCATGCAAGAAATATCTCCATTTCAGGGCAGGATCTCAACACTTTCAGTTCTCTGCGCTTCCCTTTGGCTTATCTACTGCTTCCAGAGTTTTCTCAAAATGTCTGGCTCCTGCCATTGCCTTTTGCAGACAAAGGAATGTCCAGATTTCCCCATACTTAGACAACTGCCTAATTCAGGCAGACAGCCAGGAAAAGCTGCTCAAGCACGTGGCCTTTGTAAAGTCCCTACTAAACTCCCTAGGGTACACAATCAACGAAAAGAGATCCAAACAGGTACCCACCCAAAGGATTATATTCCTGGGAGGAAGCCTGGACACAGCATCCAGATGGCATTCCTTACACCAGAAAAGAAAACTGTCCTGACAGCCTACTTCTCTCAACTAGCCACCAGACCTCAGCTATCTGCAAGGAAAATCCTGCAAGCCCTGGGGTTCATGGTATCTTGCAGTCTACTCATTCCATATGCCAGACTGCATATGAGGAAACTTCAATGGTACCTAAAAAGCCTTTGGTGTCAACACTGTCAAGATCTGGATACTCTTACCTGTAATACCTTGCCTCAGAAAAGATTCAGCATGCTCCCACAACAAGGGACTACCTTTCGCACCACCCCCCGCTGCCCAGACCCTCACCACAGATGCATCAGACTATGCCTGGGGTGCACACCTGGATGGCAGATGCATACAGGGCCAATGGAGCCCACAGCAAATCCATCTGCACATCAACCAAAAAGAGATGATAGCTGTCCAGTATGCCTTGATAGCTTTCAAGCCCCTTCTCTCCCCAGGGGCTCTTCTGATGAAAACAGACAACACCACTGTGTTGTGGTATATCAACAAGCAGTGAGGGACTCACTCATATCCTCTATGCAGGCTGGCCATGACCCTTTGGCACACAGCCTCTGCCATGCAACTCCACCTGTTAGCAAAATTTCTACCAGGTTCTCTCAACTTTCTGGCAGACCACTTAAGCAGAAATCTTCTGGACCCACATGAGTGGCAGCTCAACAGAAGAACCTTCACCCTAATAACTCAGAAATGGGGCACCCCGAAGGTTGCCCTCTTTGCCTCCCACACCAACCATAAGTTCAGCAAGTTTTGCACCAGGGAGCATCACTGCATGGCTTGGAAAGTGGATGTCCTGTCCTTCCCCTGGGTCAATCTATTGGTCTATGACTTTCCTCCACTACCTCTCATCCCCAGGGTACTGCTCAAAATTAAGGAGGAAAAACCAAGGACAATTCTTACAGCTCCAGACTGGCCTTGCCAGCACTAGTACCCCTTGCTGCGCAGCCTGTCCTCACTGCCACCATGGCATCTCCCTCAGATTCCAAACCTCCTGACCCAGAGGGAAGGAGAATTCATGCATCCCCAATTGCAGACACTCACTGTGGAAGCTTGGCTTATTCCCTAACCCCCAATCAATCTGCCAACCTCAGCAAACAGGTTCTAGATGTTATACATGAGGCCAGATGCCCTAGCACTAGAACGTCTTATGCTGACAAATGGAAAAGGTTCTGCACCTGGATTCAGGCTAAGGGAGCCAATATGGCACAGCCCTCCCTCCCTCCCTCTCATCCTGGATTTCTTAGCTGACCTGCTACACAGTGGCCTCTCTTTTTCCTCTATTAAAATTCATGCCTCTGCTATCTCTGCTCATTTTCCCACTGAGCAGCCCCTTTTCTCACACTCTTTGATCAAACAGTTCCTAAGAGGAGCTAGCAACTTGAGGCCACATAAAAGAGCACCAACCCCAGCTTGGGACCTTAACTTTGTGTTGGAAAAGCTCACCCTGCCCCATTTGAACCAGCCTCTTCAGCAAAGCTAAAAGTTCTCTCCTGGAAGACAGCTTTCCTTCTGGCCATCACTTCAACCAGAAGGGTCTCTGAGCTGCAAGCACTCATGGCTGTGGAACCCTTCATCATCTTCCATGCTGACAGGGTATCCCTTAGGACTAACCCATCCTTCATGCCCAAGGTGGTGTCCAGTGTGGCTGTGAACCAGTCTATTAATTTACCCACCTTTTTTCCTAAACCACAGAACAAGGGGGAAAGGATCATGCACTCTCTAGATGTGCACAGACAGCTCAGATTCTATCTAGACAGGACTAAATCCTTCAGAATGTCTGATCAATTGCTGGTTAGCTTTGCTGCAGGAGGAGAGGGCAAAACCATCTCCAAACAAACCATTTCCAAATGGATAGCACACTGCATCCATTTCTGCTACAATCAACACAGAAAGCCTCCCTCCAAGGGGCTCAGGACTCACTCCACCAGAGCAGCCTCCACCTCTGCAGCTTTCCTCAGAGGAGTCCCCACCAGGGACATCCTGGAGGCTGCCACCTGGACATCTGTTCACACCTTTACCAAACATTACCACCTACCTATATCCCCCAAATCTAGGCAGTGTTTGCCTCTGCAGTCTTGCAGGTCATCCTAGCCAGCCCCTAGTTTCCTTGACTGCCTCCACCCATTTCCTCATCTTTGGGAATCAACCAAAATGTGATGACTGAAATAGTGAAACACGAAGAACATAGTACAGTTGTGTACACTTACCGTAAATGTAAATGTTCGAGTGTATTCACTGTTGCAGTCCTAGTTACCCTCCCTCCATCCCCTTATTCTTTCTTCTCTTTCCTTACAAGGAACATATTAGTATTTACTTTCTACTAGTGGAATTCTTCCACCAGAACGTGGCTCCCACTTTGGGGCACCTGACAGGTTAGGGCAAGAAAACCTGATGTAATGGCATCGGCTGCCTTACTTTATACTACTGACGACCTGACGTCAGTCCTGAAGTGACAGCAACTGATGCAGAAATACTAAGCCTCTGGTATTTGGGCAGGCCGAGAGCTACCCTGGCAGGGATAACCCAAATGTGATGACTGCAACAGTGAATACTCTCAAACATCTACATTATGGTAAGTGTACACAACTGTACTTTCTTCTACCATAAATCGCCAAATTTGCCACAGGCAGCTCATACCAATCACATCACTGCCAAGCCTTAAATGAATTAAACTGGCTGCAGTATCACTTCACCTTAACCTCCTTCTACTGTCCATAGCACATAAAATTGTCTAGAATACAAACAACTGGCCTGCCCTCAAGAACAGTTTAATACCCTTTAGCCCCACCAGAACCTTTCACTCTGAAAATAAACAACTCATAACTGTCCATGTAACAAACAAAAGAGCCGGACACTATCTTTACTCATACACTGTCGCTAAAGTATGGAACTCGCTTCCAACAAGCATAAACACCATTAGCTGATTCAACAAATTTAAACTCACCCTAAAGAATCACCTACTAAATACTAAAATCTGCCCCTGCATCTGTCCAAATAGATAAACATCCTACTATCCTTCAGCCTTCCTCTAGCTTACCCCAATCTTTACCCATCAAAACCAGTAAGAAACTCTTTTTGATCTATAAGTTGCTTTAAACAGCTCTGTTCTTACTATAAATCTCACTAACCATAACTATCATTCTGATCCCTCACCCCTTTAAAGCTACCCACTAGTGATTCACGTGGGTTTGCTCCGGGTGCTTCGGTTTCCTCCCACATCCCAAAGACATGCTATAGATGGATTGGACAGTGTAAATTGTCCCTAGGTGTGAGTGCGTGCATGTGTGTGCCTTCTGTGGAAGGTTGGGTGCTGGGTTGACAACTCGACACCATAAAACACCACTGCCAATCATGAACAGATGGGTGATCCGCTGTGGCGACCCTTAACCGGGAAAAGCCAAAAGAAGAAGAAGAAAATATGTATATATGTATATATATATATATATATATATATATATATATATATATATATATTGTAAATCACTCTTTATATCTGATATTGTACCTTCCACAATTTATTAGTCTGTTTCTCATTTTTGTTATATTGGACTGTTGTACTGTAATTTCTGTAAATTCTGTAAATACTTGCAAAATGCTGTGTAGTCATAATGTGTTTGTGCTGAAAATGGGCTGCTGTCCCAGTCAGACTTTCTTGGTCAATAAATAAATAAATAAATAAAGATCACACTAGCATTTTCCATTACCCTGTACATGCATTATGCATATAGGTCTCATCATAGCTCTTTTATTTTATTCTTGTCTGTTAGAACACGGCCATACACTTTTCAATGCTGATCAACCTATTTATTTTAATTATTTTGTATATCTTATTGTAGAGCCCTACCTAGGAGGTAAGAGCTGGGGAAAAAAAGTATCAGTAGTCTCAAGGCTCAAAAGACAAACCCACCTCCATAGGTATCACAAGGGATAAGAAACTAAGAGTGATGCTACTCAACGCCAGAAGTCTAAACCTCAAGATGCACACACTCGAAACTCTCCTTAGCATGGAGAACATCGATATCTGTGCAGTAACAGAAACCTGGTTCAAGGCTCCTGAGAGCACCCCAGCACTACCAGGTTATACCTCATACCATGCTTTTCGGCCCCAAAACTTGGACAAAACCACAAAAGGAGGGGAGTATCAATATTCGTCAAAGATACCCACACCTCCAGGTTGGTGGCACAGCACGAAGCATCATAGACTATCCATGTGCAACTAACAGTGGGTAAAACTGCCTTCCAGTTTATAGCCTGCTACAGACCACCCTCCCAAACCCAGGAACCCCACTTGGCCTTCCTATGAACACTGGAAAATATGAAGGTCTCTCCAAACACCATTATATTGGGCGACTTCAACTACCCAAACATAGACTGGGAGCATTACTCTAGCTCCAACACCCTAGCCCAAAGGTTCCTAGAATTTATAAACTCAAATGCTATTGAACAACTTGTTACCACTCCCACAAGAGGGGAAAACATACTGGACCTGATCATCACCAACATGGGGACTCTATGCTCCAGACCAGAAGTGTATCCCTCATTGGTAAGATCAGACCATAAACTAATCTCACTGGATATTCACATCCCGACTCCATCCTCTGCCCTGAAAACCACAGTGAAAAACTTCTCTAAAGCAAATTTCACACTCCTCAAAACTGAGGTGGAATCCTTCAAAGCCCCCGGGCCTGTGGAAAATACGGCCAGACCGCAGAATCCTTTATAAACGCATTCTATGAACACCTTCAGGAATGCATGGATCATGCAATCCCAAATAAAACCAAGTCCCAATTCTCCAAAGGCAGACGTCCTGTCTGGTGGACCCCAGCCATAAACAAACTATACAATAGAAGGAGGAAGCTACTACATGATAGAGCAAAATCCCAAAAAGGGAAGGCATCTCTGATCAGTATTAGCAAAAAACTACGGACACTCATAAAATCGTCTAAGGCCAGCTTTGAGAGAAAAATTGCACAGGACACTAAGGATAATCACAAGGCTTTCTTTAGTTATGTAAGGAACCTGGGTGGGAATTCCCAGATATGCTCAGAATTAGTCCAAAATGACAAAAAATACACCGAACCCACAGGCATTGCCAACATCCTAGCTGACAGGTTCAGAGCAGACTTCTCCCCCCCTCCCCACCAAAAGGGCAAATATCTATCCCAGCAGAGTGCTGCCCCCCTGACATCTCAGATGCTCAAGTAAGAGCTGCCCTCTCCAAAGCAAAAAACACAGCATCAATGGGACCAGACGGTGTCCTGGGCTGTGTCCTACATGAACTCCAAGAAGAGCTAAACCCAAACATAAAACTACTGTTCAATCTCAGCCTTACTACAGGATATGTACCCAAAGAATGGCGTACAGCAACAGTGGTCCCTCTCCACAAAGGTGGTGCCTCAACGTATCCTGGAAACTATCTATCTGACTAGCTTGGTCTGCAAAGCTATGGAAAGGATCATCATGGACCTCATAAATAAAGATATTGGGGACCTACAGACACTGGATCCTACCCAGTTCGGCTTTGTTAAGGGCAGATCCTGCCTCTTAAACCTGGTTGATTTCTTTGAAACAGTCACCAAGGCCATTGACGAGGGGAAGGTGGTCCACACAGCCTACCTGGACCTCGCAAAAGCCTTCGATACAATACCCCACTCAGGCATTATAGATAAGCTCACCAGCTTAAATATAAACCCCTATGTCACTAGATGGGTTGCAAACTGGCTCAAGGACAGAACCCACATGGTTAGAATTGCTGGAGCCATGTCAGACTCCAAACCAGTTACAAGTGGTGTCCCACAAGGCTCAGTCCTGGGACCTCTCTTGGTTCGGTATATATTTCTCAGAGGTACAGGCCAACACGGAAGGACTGTGGCTGATCAAGTTGCAGTTGACTGCAAACTGGGCACCATAATCGACCCTTCAGCTGACACAAGCATCCTCCAAAAGGGCCTCATAGAAACAGACAACTGGTGCCAGAGTCATGGCCTCAAGCTAAACGCCAAAAAGTGTATAGTCATCCCCTTTGGCAAAAACAAAGTGCCCACAAATTACCACATAGGTGGTAATCCATTAAGTACAGAAGAAGTAATTAGAGACCTGGGGACCCAAGTTGATAGCAATCTCTCATTTGACAACCACATGGCCAAAGTGGTTAGAAAAACATTTTATATAGCCTACCTAATCATGAAGGGATTCACATCTAGTTCAGGGGAGGTCATCGTGCCTCTTTACTCATCCCTCATCAGGCCCATAATTGAGTACAGTGCCCCTTTTGGGATGTACCTTACCAGACACCTGCAGCAACTGGAAAGACCCCAAAAGTACCTCACCAAGAGGATCAAAGGGCTCAAACAGATGCCATATGCTGCCCGGTTAAAGAAACTCCAGCTCTACTCAGTGGCATACCGCCTGCTCAGAGGCGATCTGTGCCTGACGTATAAAGCCATGTCCAACCCGGAATTAATGGGCATGCTGCACCTCAGAAAATCCAAATCCCATTGAGCTACGCGCTCGAGAGACTTGAACCTCAGCACTGAAATAAATAGGACATGCTGGAGGGACAGATTCATAACCCAGAGGCTCCCTTCACTCTGGAATAAAATCCCAGTCCAGGTTAGGCAGAGTCCCTCATTGACGTAGGTTTACCCCGGGTATCACTTCTGTGTCACTGTTAGACAGAGGCACAGTATACTAACCTCGAAAAAGGGCATAGCAAAATTAATTTAAAATGGGTGGCAAAAGCCAAACACACTCTGGCTAGGCTTATAAATGCCCTAGGGCAGATAGCCTAGTATGAACCTATGAACCTATGAAGTAGATTGGTTTGTGACAGCCCACATCTGAGGAAGTGCTAGAAATGAAAACGAAGTGTTGAATACATTTATGTGTTTTGTTGTTTTGTGGCTTTTACTATTAAATGGAAGTCTGCCTACATTTCTCTCCGTGGCTTTATTGTTTCGCTGAACAGTGGCATCCAGGTTCATTCTTTGGTTTATTTATTCCCAGATAGACCATTTATTGTTATGAAAATTACTTCTTCCATCTTTTAATGATCCAACCTCTAGGTCTTTTATTTCTTTTACAATAATCAGTAAGTCATTTACGCATGGTTTAATCTTTGATTTCTACTTTTGTGAAATTGCCTTTTTGGCCACAAGTAACATTTAACATAATAAGGCCTTACTGTGCCATGACAATTCTAAACCAAGACACCAACTCAATAGGATAATCTGCTTAGTTAATATAACATGTTCCCCTCAACATCTGTGTCAGGATATTCTGTAGGGAGTCCTTAAACTCAGTTTACACCACACATTCTTAGAAAATATGTTCCCATTCTTCTCTCTCATTCTCTTCACATGTCTAACATCTGCTCTCCACTTTAGGGAACATCCTCTGCAGTTTACATACAGTATAAAAGTATCTGTGTAAACTTTCCCATACAAATATCCTAGAGACTTTACGTATTTCCTGTCATTGTACTTTTCTAATTTGTCCTTGTAGTCGTTCCCCAAATCTTTTTAATTTTCTCAGATTGGTTTGTTTTTATTATCATCATGTAGTATTTTACTAATTATCCCTTTCTTGGTAGTGTCGTCTGTTCTTGATCCCACTAAGAGCCTTACCAGAGCTGGGTCTTTCACTTAGTACTCCCTACCTTTTCATTTTGTTCTATATTCTGCAAACAGTTTTTGATATGGAATGCATTCTCTAACCTGTAATTAAAACACATGCTTGGCGTCTTCCCGCTCTATTACTTTTCCCTTTTTATTTCTTGCCTGTTTTTGTACCCTTTGCTGTGTACCCAGTGGTGAAGTTTCCTCTCTCCACTCTCTCATTATTTTAGTCTTTATAAATAAATACACATAGACACACACACACACACACACACACACACACACACACACACACACACACACACACACACACACACACACATGCGCGCGCGCGCGCGCAGATATATATATTTTGAAACTTCAAACCGTTTAAGTGGAGATCGCCGTACAGTGCAGAAAGGTTGCCCTTTACTCCCCTGATATAGTTGTCATTACTGAAACATGGCTTAAGCCTCACATTAAATCTGAAGAATTTCTTCATAGTGGTCATGGCATCCTCAGAACTGACAGAGTTTATAGACGTGGAGGCGGGATTGCCATTTTGTGTAAAGATAATCTTAATTTGGTACAACTCAACTCTACCCCACCTGATATCCCTAACTTGGAAATGTCAGTAGCACGCCTAGATTTAAATAATCGTAAGTCCATTATCTTTATAGCGATCTTCCTGCCCCCTACTAAAAACCTCCAATATATTGAAAACATCATTGAATGGGCCTCTACAAACTTTAGTCATGGAACCATAATACTTGGAGATTTTAACCTTGACTGGACCACCTGCTCTTCCAATCCCCCAACAAATTTTGTTAACCTTTACAATTCTTGTCAAAAAATTAACCAACCCACATGCATTGATAAACACACCAAGAGACAATCCATTCTTGACTGGATTTCAACTAGCAAGTCCAATATTAACTACGATGCTGGGTGTCTCCCAGACACACTAAGCGATCACTTCCCTACATACTTGATGATCAGAAAATATTTACACAATCCCTATAATATTTCATTTCATTATATTCACAATAAAACAACATTTCTCTCCGACCATATTTAACTCTCGACTTCCACAATATGACTGGACACCTCTGAAAACTCTTCCACTTGACAGTGCAGTTCAGTATTTCAATACTTCTTTCCTACAAATATTTAATGATCTAGCCCCAATCAGAAAAATCTGTACCAAATCCAAACAGCTTCCCTGGCTGTCAAAAGACACAATTCTTCTACTAAAACAAAGAGATAGAGCCTGGTCTCTCTATCAAAATAGTAGAAACAAAGAGGATCTCAGTACCTACCAACAACTTAGGAATCAAACTAAAAAACTAATTAAACAAGACAAAAAAACTAATTTCAAGCAAGTCAGCTAAAATACCAGAATAATCCCAAAAGATTCTGGCAAACAATTAATCTCCTTCTCAACCCAAGAAAACCCACTACTCCAGCCCCATCTCTGACCAACCAAAATGACTGCATAGCCACCCAATTTAACTCCCACTATATTAACTCTATAACCTCTCTACTCAACAAAACCCCTAATACACCTCTGACCATACCTCAAACATTCAACAACAATTCTACCCTTCTCTATTTCAAACCAGTCCAGACAAGCTATGTTAAAACTCTTCTTTCCAAATTAAAACCTTGCACATTAGCTGCAGACCAGCTACCTGGTGACTGTCTACAACTAGCCACTGCTTCCATCACTCACCCTATATCTATTCTCATCAAACACTCTATCTCTGAACAGTATGTACCATTCCTCTGGAAAATGTCTCACATAATACCCTTACATAAAGGCGATCCCTCTACTGATATATCCAACTATAGACCCATAGCCATTCTGTCTCCACTTGCTAAAATCTTAGAAAAATGTATACACAAATAGATCTTAGACCATTTCCTGTCAAATAATATATTATTTAATGCACAGCATGGCTTCTGGCCCAGGCATAGTACCAGTACAGCTCTAATCAGCTTTACTAATACTGTAAATCAACTCAAAAACAAAAACGAACTAGTCTCTGCTACCTTCATAGACATGTCAAAAGCATTTGACACTGTATCACATCAAATAGTTCTTAACAAACTAGCTTTCTATCACTCCATCCCTGAAGCCCTAAAGTGGTTTCATAGCTACCTGTCTGATAGGAAACAAGCCACTTTATGGAACAATAAAATCTCCCACCAGCTCCCTATAAGTGTAGGAGTCCCACAATGTCTGATCCTCAGCCCACTTTTATTCACAATTTTTACTAATGACCTTAACACTACTGCTAACTAAGCCTCAGTTGTACAATATGTTGATAATGCTTCCCTGATCTGCTCTGCCTCCCCTATCAAAGAACTCCAAAAAAAACTCAGGCAGCCCTCCACAATATTGAAAATTACCTAACAGTCGTTAACGTATACTTAACCCCAAATAAAACAAGTTTATGGTCTTCCACCATACCTCAACATCTAACAACCTATGCCTGTCTATATTTCCTCTTCCAATGGCACTAAAATAGAGCCCATTGAACATACAAAATGTCTCAGTGTCACAACTGATAGGTGGATTTAAGTTGACAAACACCTTGCATTAACAATTAAAAAGGTTCATGCCAAACTGGGTTCACTGTATAGGGCTAAAACATATTTCACTGAGCATGCCAGACTTGCAACAGCTCAAACCCATCTATTATCTTCCCTTAGTTGCTACTCTCAAATATTTACCAATCTTCGCAAATCTGACCTAAATAGTCTTGAATCTTGCTATAACAAAATTGCCAAATTTGCCATTAATCAGTCTCAAAGATCTCACCATTGTACTGCCCTTCTCCAGCTAAATTGGTTAGAGCTGCCTCATCTTCTTACCCTAAACCAGCTACTAACTGCTCATACAATCGGGTCTATATTAGAACATCCAAAGTTTAACAGTTCAAATCACTAAAGGTCGACCTTTAGTGATCGAACTGTAAAAACTTTGAATGTTCTTAAAAATAAATTAAAACAAAAAAAAAAAAAAAAGAAAATCTAAAGGGTGTAGTCAGGGGGCAAGCCTCCCTGCACCCCCCCCGCTACTTAAATATACCAACTCCGAGTCCGCACTACATTGAAGTAAATGGAAATCTCCACTTACGGAGATTTCCTTTTACCCATTCGATGTTCTGCACTTTCGCTATTCTCGTGTTGACAATGTTGGATTCGAGATTGTCAGCTTTCGAGAATCTAATATAGACCCCATACAGTCTTATACAAACCTGACAACTGCCTAGCTGTATCTGATTTGTCCAACCCTACAGTAACCTAACTTCCCTTAGGTCTGCTGATAAAATATTGTTGAAGGTTAATAAAGTACAAAACTCTCACGGCATCTCCTTGTACTCCCATATCATTGTCAAACAGCTGAACTCTCTACCATAACATATTTTGTCCACCAATGATACACATACATTTAAACATACCCTAAAGGAATATTTCTCCAAACATAAGCTTTGCTCCTGTTCTCACCCAGGCTAAATACTTTAATCCCTAAATGTCTAACTCCTTTCTTTACACCACCCTTTCTCAATATCTCCTGGCTATTTAAGCCATCTTAGTTCGTGTCATGTTATCCTAAAAAAAAAAATTCTTCTGTTTTATATGGCACAACTGTTTATATTGTTTTATATGACTACCATTGTTACTTTGTTTTTAGACACCATGTTAAGAACCTTGCAATTGAATTTCTGTTTATATTAATTTATGCGTGCTAATCATTTTAATAGTCTATCTACCATTGTTACTTTGTTTTTACACACCATGTGAAGAACCTTGCAATTGAATTTCTATTTGTATTAATTTATGCATTCTAGTCATTGTAATAGTCATATGTCAAATGTAAAATCTAGGCAATCTTCCTTGGAGCTTTTCTCCCAGGACCTCTGCTGAAAACTGGCTACTGGCCCAGTCAGACACTACCTGGTTAACAAATGAAAATAAATAATATTTACTGCTTTCCTTGCTGTGGTGTGATCTCGGTCTTGGTATATTTAATTAGCAGGGGATATGGGGGGGTACCTCCCTGCAAAAATGTAAAAGATTTTTTTGTTTTTATTTATTTTTTTTTTATTTACATTTCGAAGTTTCAAAACTTCAATCTTATGGTGTTTTGAAACTTCAAAATTTAGAAGTAGACCTATATATATATATATATATATATATATATATATATATATATATATATATATATATATATATATTTATCTCTGATCCATCATATCCTCTCATTATTAGCTCTATTATACTGTCTGGAATTTTGGGTCTATATGACATAGTAGAAGTGTCAAAACTTCGACTACGTAAATATCGAACCCAAAAGTTCGAAAACTTAAAACTCCGAAAATTCATAACAGTGATTTTTTTCCCAGGGAAAAAAATCACTATTCTGGTACAAAACGTGGAAACACATGAACACTACATGCTGTTTCTAATGTGGGGGGCTTCGCCCCATACCCCCCCAATGTGGGTGGGCTGTGGCCCCCACACCCTCCCTACTTAAATATACCAACTCCGAGATTGCACCACAGTGGAGGAAATGGCAAAGCAGTGGAAACAGCCCACCAAAATCTTTCCCTGGGAAAGAATTCGATGTTCCGCAGCTTCGTTATTTTTAGACTTCAAACTTCCCAGTTCGAAGTTTCGGCATTCGGACATTTGAGCATTTGGACATATGATATAAACCCAGAATTTTAACTAATTTATCATTTTTGTTTACTGAAGTAGAGCACTTATTAAATTTGACCATTTGTAGGCCCAGCCTGGGTTATATACTTAATAACAGTAGTAGCATTAAAGATATAACTGAATTATACAGTATAATGACAAAACTTCATGGTATTGAAATGCAAATGTTGACATTGTCCTACTCATGAATTTCCAGCAAGCCCTCTCAAATGCTTTGTATCTAATCTAATCAAAAGTAAGAGTATTTTAATATTCTGATTCCTGCTGAATCTTTATTTTTCTGCTAATATTATTAAATGTCTCCCTTCCACAGTGATATTGCTCACATCTCTTAGCATTGGTAACATTTTTGTCATTCTCATAGTTAATATAAACATAAGCGTTTTGTAATTATGATTTAGAATCATAATTGGTATATATGAAGCAGGATACTTGACGTACCATTCTGGAGATTTCCCTGCTGCATGGTATCGCATTTTTTATTTCTTCTAAATCTGTCATGACTGTTATTTGCTGAGCTTCCATTCCACCAACATTTGGAGTATCTGATGTTTCCAGAAATGGTTACAAATGTGTCTCTTCTTGATTTCTGTACAACCCCCTGCACTATATAGGTGTTCATAAAATTGTCAAAATATCTCCATTATTGTAGGGTCCCTGTGTTTTGCCACAGCCCTTTCATAAGTTCATAGGGTCATAGATAAGTACTATGCAATCAGTCTGCAGACTATTAGAGCCTATGAATGAGGTGCTTTTAGCCTAGCCAAAAACCCTTATTCAAGAGCATTTTCCTGCCATAAGGAAGGCAAGACAAGGTAGACTGGGGGAAGGTTTGATTTGGCCCATCTAAATATCTAGGTTTACCTAGAAGACGGCAAGGGTGCTACTCTGCCTGACATGCAGTGGAAGTTTGTTCCAGAGGTGAGGGATGTATTGGGATATGAATCTATCATGCCAGTATTACTTATGTATCTGCTGATGAATGTTTAATTCCTTTAACTGAGTATTTAAGATACCATTTGTTCTGTCACAGAATAGAAAGTCAAACAGGGTTGAATCTTTCATGGCTGAAAAAGCTAGATACAGATATCCATGGAAGAATCTCTAAGAGATAGTTGGCAGTCTGTCTTGATAGCTGTGAGGCTACAGATCTTTTTATTTATGAATCTCTGAGGTCTTTCAAGCCAAATTATATATTTAGACAAATGCATTCCATAAGATATACTATATTCAATTATGGTTCTGATGAGACACAAGTAAAGAGGAATTAAGACTTCTCTGGATCTAGTGGAGATGCCTGTGGAAATTAGATGATCTGGACAGAAGGCTGTCTAAACTACTGCAGAGATATTTTGGTTAAACAATAAAGAATTATCAACAAGAGTGCCTATGTCCCTTACAATTTTTATTTTATTTTTATTTATTTATCATTTTGTTGACCGGGAAAGTCTGACTAGGCTCCACAGAGCCTGTTTTCAGCAGAGGCCCGGGGAGAAATGCTCCAGATGCATGTCTTTGGAACAAAGACTTTACAACAATGTCTGACTGGAGGAGCGTGTCACCTGTATGGATTTGAAAGTGTTTTTTTTACCCAAATGAACTAGCCTCATATTTAGAGCTATGGAGCATATTATTTCATACATCGTTAATTGGGACACTGAAAATCTTTTAAGCCTAGACCCTCATTAATTGGGACAATGAAAATCTCTTAAGTCTGGACCCTAATCAATTCACAATTCACCTAAATGGTATATGTTTTCACATTTAATTTGGATCCAGTGTCCTTGCACCAGTTATTACAATGGTCTAATCCACGTTGGAGCATTTTTAAGTCAGTGGAAGATTTTATAACAGCATCAATTTACAGTCATCTGCAAACTTAGATAATCATAGGCTAGGAGTGCTGACATGAAGGTCTGAGAAATAGATGCCAAATAGAACAAAGACAAACACTGAGAAAAGCCTTGCCCAGATCCAAATATGCTGTATGTAGTACAATAACTGTTATCGACTACTTTGGTTACTTTTTTCAAAGAAATTAATGAAGCTAAAGAAGCAGAACTTTTCTTTGGAAAATCGGAATAGATGAGGATCCAGAGTTAAGAGGTAATAAGCGCCGTAGTTTTAGCTATGAGGCTAATGATGTTAATGGGCCTGTAGTTACCGGGGTCCATGACTGGCCAACCATTGTGTAACAGCATTAAAATGGCTATTTTTCAGGCTCCAGGAATGTAACCAGTGGAGAGGTTTAGATTAAGAAGGTTAAGTAGGGGTTTAGTTAAGCCATATCTGGAACTAATAAATAGGCAACTTGGTGTATTTTATGGGCCCATGGATGAAGTGTTCTTAGATTTTGAGAGGCCTGAGAGAATTTGTTCCATAGTAATTAAAAGGAGTGGCTGATATTGTGGAAACTGTGCAAAAGCAATAACTAGGTGGAGTAAAATTTGCACTAACTTTTCCAGGTAGCTTACAGTGTAGTCATTTTATTAACTGTAGGGCTCATTAGTTTTCTGTTTTTTTATGCTGCTATAAATTCAAATGGTTTGTCCAGAGGTGCTAACTGCTCAGCAGAGGTTAGCAGTGCCCTGCACAGTAGCAAACACTTAGAAAGCAAGTTTTCCCTGTAGAACAGTTCATAAAATCATACCCTATAAAGCAGTAAATATAGAGCAAACACCTTGTGCGCTGACAAGCTTAGAGCAGCTAGTTGGGCAATACCTACAGGTTTTATAGAATTCAGTGCTGTGTAAATGTTAAAGTTAGAATTTAGTACAGTTCAGCATAATCTTCCCAGATAAAGCATACTTAATAGTCTTATAACCCCAGTACCCTACTCCTTGTAGTTCACAAATCAAAGGACAGGACAGTGTGGATATGCAATTTCCTAACTTCTCTGTAGCCAGCTTGGCGGATATGGGCATCTTGAGACAAAGTAGCAATTGTCTCATGTTAACTGACAACCACTTAATCTTTAAAGGAACAGAGACAGTATACGAGAAGTGTACTTACACTATTGGAGGCTAAACTCGTGCATAAAAGCATACATCAGGTTGTGGAAACCACGCACCCAACACTCGCCTCAAATAGCACACATCACCCACATAGGCTAACGTATACTGAGTCACTTAAAAGCAATCTTCCTAAACAACAAAGATTGCCTAGACCTATTGTTGACAAAGCCGTGCCTCAGCAAACCCTAAGGCACTCAGAAAAAACATCACCTAATACCACACATACAGTCACTCTCAATGGAGCCTAAACACAGCTTCTAAGGGAAGTAAACACACCTCCCATGACTCTTATCATAGGGGACTCCATTGTAAGGCATACTAATTAGTTATGAACTATTCCAAGGCAAACTACCTTTTATTAAGTGATGGTTTGTCAAAATTCAATGTCCCTCCAAACCCTGAGAACACAGCAGCCTATGCTGAATTGCTATTAGAAACTCTGTACAACCATGCTAATGTCTGCATAGAGGCTGATGTACCTTCCAGAGGTAAGACAAGAACTAGCTCCAGAAACATACTGCCCTGGTGGTATCCCAAATTAAACAAGATGTACAACAAAAGGAAAAAAAATATGGTTAAAATCAGGAAGGGTGATTTCTGTAAAGGTAAAAAACTCTGTCATCAAACTAAACAGGTAACTAAGAGGGCTAATTAGGTGAAACAAAGCCAATTTTGAGGTTAAGATAGCCTACCCGGTGAAAGATAATCATAAGGCCTTCTTCAGCTTTATTAGAAACCTCAAGGGCAGCACACAGCAATGTGCTGAACTGGTGATTAATGGTGCTACATTCACCGAGCCTGGCGATATAGTGGAACTTTTTATGGACAATTTCAGTCCGAACTTTACCCCCTTCTCACCCCAGCTGTCCCATAAGAAAAACCCTCAAATATCATCAAACATAATCCCCTCCAACTATAACTAGGGAGCATGTACTGGCTGTGCTCAATAAAGCCAAGAACATAGCCTCAGTCAGCCCCAAGTGCCAGTGTACAAAAATAAAGGGGACATTCACAACTGTGGGCTGTACAGAAGTTTGAAACTCCTGTCCCACTGCATGCAAGTGCTGGAGAGGGTAACTGAGAAATTCATATACAGAATAGTAGAATGTAAGCTGGAAGATGAGTAATGAAACAGGTAGCTGAGCAGAAGCTGGAGATGAGAAAATAGTCCACCTGGGTCATCAAAGACTTGGAGAAAGGATATGACAAGGTTCTGAGAAAGTTGATTTGGGCAGATGTTCTTTGTGTTTCACTGTTGCAGTCAATCACACTTGGGTTATCTGCCTGCAGGTAGCCTTCAGTTGACCCGAATACCAGAGACTTAGTATTTTTGCGTCGGTTGCTGTCACTGCAGGACTGACGTCAGGTCATCAGGGGTACATAAACAGGCAGCCAAATCCATTACATCAGTCTTTTTTGCCGAGGAGCCTGAAGCAGAAGCAGTTCACACGAGTGCCGGTCGGCCGCTACCTGATTTTTCGTTTCCGAACAGAATCTTCCTGAAGTTTTCTAAAGCTAAGTACCCCGTTGGGGATCATTTTTCTTGCTCTAACTGATGTCAGAATAAATTAACAATTGTTTCGCCTGTGGAAAGCAAATACCACACTGAGATTTCCATTCTTACTTCATCACCTGTTTAGGCTCAGACCACGTCATACCTCGTTTGTGCTTTGTTTAACAACTGAACTATTCGTCAGTCCCTTATTGTTGCTAAATACTTTCGCTCTCGATCTCTGTATTCCAAAATGGCTTCAGTAAGCCATCTGACTACCAATCTTCTGAAAAAAACATAAGGATAAAGACAGAGACAGACTTCACAGGTCCAAAACTGCCAACGATGCTTCTGTTAAGCTAGTCACCAGTTCACTGGTACTCAGTAAGGCGCTTTTGCAGCCCCTGATGCCCGCTTTGATGGATTCACAGGCCGCTACCGAGACCCGTCTGATATGCCGCGAGACTCTTCTTTGACTACAGAATCTGCAGGTGTCTCTACCTTGGATGGGTCCAGAGCTGCTGTTCAGGCACTGGCTTCTGAGGAAGTTTTTCGCACTACTAATTCTCAACACAAACCGACGACTTCTTTCGCATCTTTTTCATTTTCACAGATTTTTTTTTTTGTTGGTATTTAAGCAGCACATCTGCCAGACGATAATCAAATTTCCCTCAGATGTATATTTTACTGGCTTTTTTAACACTTTTTCAGTTTTCACAATGGAAGAGCTCTAGCTGTTGTCAGTAAAGTCAACCACCATCTTGGCAGTACACTGTTCACACACTTTTGTATCTTAGAAGAATAATCTGGAAAAAAGTTGCCCCTGTATGGAGTTCATAGGAAACGACTGGTATCCTGCATAGTCTTCATAGGGAGAGATCAGTAAACCCCCACCATAACTTGTTTACCCTACCCATTCAGTTGCAACCCCCCCAACATAACTTGTTTGCCCTACCCATTCAGTTACTTATAGACTGATATTTTATGCTTTCAAGTTTATCTGTTATGTTCTTTTTAGGTTCATAGGTACTTACCAGACTGTTGATCCGTGAGGATCTTTGGAAGCCTAGCCATGCATTTCCATGACAGTTTTTAGCCCTTATATTTTGAAGTATGAATAACCCAGAGATGAGCAAACATTTATATGTTGCCCCTATCCACAAGGAGCAAGGGTGCTAAGCCAGGGTTGAATTTGCTGTTACCCATCCATTTGTGCAGATTATGTTTAAATAATGTAAGAGAAGTACTTTTCTGCATTATCTGGAGAGGCAGACGATTCCAAAAAAGTGGAATTCTCTGTGATATATATCTGTCTAAGCAACATGTTCTATTTATGTTGCAAAAGAGGTTTAGATCTCTTGAGTGGGTATTTATGCCCCCATGGAACTTGTTAAGGATCTGTATGAGAGTCAGAGATTGTCCCTCAGTAGCCTGTGTGACATCGAGAAGAAGGACAAGGCTTTCAGACAGTCTATTGAGTTTTATGATTTAAGCCCTTGATTTCCTTAGTAAGAAATCATTGCGGACATTCAGGTTTGTGTCAAATGTTTGGACAGCTACATATCAAAAGGAACATAATACTCAGTGGTCAGCCGGATGAGTGCAGAATACAGTGGAATGGTCATATTCCTGGACCTGGGCACAATACCCTAAGTAATAAGCTGTGCAGTGAAAAAGCACTTTCTTAGTAGTGGATACGTGGTGATCGAAGGACAGTTCTTTGTCTACATAGTTTCTTAGAGCCCTGACTACAGGATCAATTTCCAGGGGTGTGTTGTCAATGCAATAGTTGCAAGAGATGTCTTGCTTGCCAAAGGACACTATTATACATTTCTTGGCATTCAATTTTAGTCCATGGTTTTGACATCAGCTCTTCATAGGATAGTCTTATTAAGTGATGTTTTTAAATGTCGTTCATTAGTGAGATTGTTAGAGTTTAAGAAACAAAAACAATGCAACAGGTGCATATCGGTAAAGATACTGATGAAGGGATGCAAATGATATCACAACATAACAGTTCAAAACTCTCAGCATTGTACTAGGACAGTACAGAAATTGTTCATTTATGACAATTATAGTCTTAGGAATAACAGTCTTTCAGCTTGCAAATTGAGGATATTAGATAGTAAATAAGCTGAAGCCTGCATATAGGTTCATAGGTGTGTACTAGGCTAATGGCCCTGGAGCCTTTACAAGCTTAGCCCATAGGAGTACCCTCGCATTGTGCCACCCAACCTTAGTTCCTAGTGCCTCTGTCAAGTAGAGCCACTGGAGTGATCCTGGGGTGAATTTTCTATTTCCCATCCACTCCTCAAGATTTCTTTTGAAGAGGGCCATTGAGGTGCTCTGCTTGACATGTATGGGAAGTCTATTCCATAGCATGGGCAGTCTCTGGGTTATGAACCTGTCCCTCCAGCATGTTCTGTCGATTGTGGTAATGAGGTTATTGTCTCTGGAGCATGTGGTGCGGAGGGATTGGGATTTCTTTAGCTGTAACATTTCCAACAGAGCTGGGTCAGACATGGCTTTGTAAGTTAAGCAGAGATGGCATCTCAATAGGCCTAGTTAGACAAAGAATAGTTGGAGTTTTTTGAGTCGATCCATACAAGACAATTGTTTAAGGCCTAGGATCCTCTTTATGAGGTACGTTTGTGGCCTCTCCAGTTGTTGCAGGTGTCTAGTCAGGTACATGCCAAATGGGGCATTGTACTCCATGACTGGCCTAATTAGGGAAGAGTAGAGGGAGACAATGACCTCTTTCTTCCTGGATACAAAACAGCAATGAGATGTGCCACATAGAAGGACTTTCTGACCACAGTGGCAACGTGGTGGTCAAAACAGAGGTTGCTGTCAACCTGTGTTCCTAGATCTCTTATAACGCCTTCTGTGTTCAGTGGACTACCATCGATGTTGTAATTCAAGGGAACCGGGTTTTTCCCCAAGGGGGATGATGACAAATTTTTTGGCATTGAGCTTAAGACCATGGTTCTGACACCAGTAGTTGTTCTTAGTGAGGCCTTTTTGTAGGATGTCAACATCACTTGGGGAGTTAATAATAGCTCCCAACTTGCAATCGTCTGTAAACCTTGTCAGCCAGAGTCCCTTCATGTTGGTCTGGACTTCAGAGAAGTAGATACCAAACAGGAGAGGACCCAGGACCGAACTCTGTGGGACTCCACTCGTGACTGGTTGGCAGTCTGACTTGGAGTCAGCTACTTTCACACTGTGGGTTCTATTTGTGAGCCACTTTGCAACCCACCTAGTGATATAGGGGGTTGATGCCCAGTTTAGTGAGTTTTTCTGTTATTTCTGAGTGGGGAATGGTATCAAAGGCCTTGGCCAGATCAAGGTAGGCTGTATGAACCCCATTGCCTTCATCCACAGCTCTGGTGACTGACTCAAAGAAGTCGACCAAGTTGAGCAGGCATGATCTACCCATCACAAAACCAAACTGTGTAGGATCCAGAGTTTGGGGATTCCCTATATCCTTGTTTATTAGGTCCATGATGATGCGTTGCATAGCCTTGCATATCAGACTTGTCAGGCTAATGGGGCGATAGTTCCCAGGATCTGTAGTCAATCCTCCATTGTGGAGAGGGATGACTGTAGCAGTGCGCCATTCGGTAGGGACAAAACTTGGGGTGAGGCTGTGATTGAACAGGGCACACAGGTGAGATGCCAGTTCACTGTGTAGTTCATGTAGAACACAGCCAGGGATATTGTTAGGTCCCATAGAAGCTGCATTCTTGGCCTTGGACAGTGCTGTTTTAACCTGTGCAGCAGTAATACTGGGTGCCTGGCAATCTACTGGTTTTGTGATTGGTCCTTTGGGGGGGAGCAGTAAATTTGGCACTGAATCTGTCGGTCAGTATATTGGCAATATCTGTTGGCTCGGTATAAGAGGTACCATTGTGCAGTAGCTCAGAGCAAATCTGGGTGTTGCTGTGGATATTCTTTACATAACTATAGAAGGCCTTGTGATTGTCTTTACTTTCTGCTGCAATTTTGTTTTCATAGCTAGCTTTAGAGGATTAGATGAGGGATCTCAACCTTTTTTTTAGGCTAATAAGGGAGTTTTTTCAGTCTTGGGACTTCACCTTATTCCACATCAGTTTCCTCCTTCTGTTGCATTTGGTTATGGCAGGGGACCACCAGATTGGCTTCCTTTTTTTTGAGTAGAGCGTCTTGATTCTATTGGGTATGGTGAGATCCATGCATTTGTGTACATGTTCATACGGTGCATTGGTGTATGATTTGGCGGTCATACAACTATTCTCCATTTGCATGGCTGCCGTGAAGTAAGCCACCTCTGATGTTCTTCATGTTTCACTGTTGCAGTCTTCACATATGGGTTATCCGGCTCCCGATAGCCCTCAGTTTCCTCGAATACCCAAGTCCTTGGTATATGACATTGGCTGTCGCTGGTTGTAAAACTGATGTCAGAACATCAGGTATAAAGGGAGGCAGCCAACGCCATTTCCTCAGTCTTTCTTGCCACAGAGCCCAAAACATATGCAATTTGCACTAGTACCGGTCAGCCGTTTACCTTCATTTTGCTTACCGACTACCAAGTTGAAGACGCCTTCAGATAAGTAACCCGTTGGGGATCCTCTTTTCTTGCTTTAACGAATGTCAGATAGTTAATAACTGTCTTGTTTGTGGAAAACAGATTCTGCACCGTGATTTCCATTCCTATTGTATAACTTGTTTGAGCCTTGAGCACGATGTCCCTAACTGCGATCTCTGTGCTTCCTTTAACCTGCGTACCATACGCCATAGAGCTAAGATTTTGTATAAGCATTTTGGAGTCTGGCCTAATTTTGTAAGTATGGCGTCTTCTGGTCTCCCGACTTTGGATATACCTAGAAAACACAAAGTCAAGGACCATGACAGGACTAGGGTTAAATCTGCCGATGACGCACTGGTGAAATTGGTCGTCAGCACAGCGGTAATCAGTGAGGTGCTTTTGCAGCCCCTGCAGTCTGCAGATTTTCAGCCGCAAGCCTCTGCCGAGACCTTTATGGATTCCTCCATGCTGCAGGCTCCTATTTCATCTTCAGACCCTCTGCCTGTCACCACCTCAGATGGGTCCAGAGCCACTTTGCAGGCACCAGCTTCTGACACCTCTTCTTTTCGACATGAGACCAGAACCAGACCAACTCCCTTAGTTCAGACTTCTGCAGTTGCTAGGCCTCCTGAGTCCCTCCGGATTGGTAGTAAACCTTCCAGCCGCAAACCTACTCACAAGCAGGCGTCGGCCTCCCCTCCTGTGCCTCAGTCCCAGTTGGTAAAGATGGCTGGTGATCTCCTTTCCCTGATTAGGGGCTCTCATCCCCCCCCCCCTTCAAAGAGGACTAGAGAATTATCTCTGATGTTTTGTCTGTCTCAGATTCTGAGATTTCCAGTATGCCTGCTGGGGAAGAAGGATATTCTCAACTTTGTTCTGGCTTTGAGGATTCTGATGCTGAGGACTCTATCCCTTCTGCCTCCCCTCCAGAAGATTTTTCCTTTGGGATACTTTGAATACCCTTAGGGAGTATTTTAAATGGGAATGTCAGGATTTTCCACAGTCTAAGAAAAGAATCAGGGAATTTTTGGATTTGCCTCAGCATAAGCCTTTGGCTATACCTCCAGTTTTGGAAGTTGTGGATGATGTTTTCATGGAAAATTCTTTAACTCCTAATTCTGTTCCTTCTGCCCCCAGAAAACCGAATGAGTATTATAGGGTTCCTGATTCTCATCAATTCCTTTTTAAAAACCCTACTACTGATCCAGAAATTATTTCTCAAGGCCCCAAGGGTGTTAAGGCTACTATTGCTAAAAGCCCTGTGCCTTCTGATAAGGAGTCTAGGGCCATAGACAGGCGGGGTAAAAAAGTGTATACCTCTGCAACTCATGCCATTCGATCCATGAATTGTCTTTTTCACATGCTTAAGTATCAGCAGCATACTTTGGAGGCTATTAAGGCTAAACTTGGAGATATACCTTCCATGATGGAGAAGAAAGATTTACAAGACTTACTGAATTCTGCCACTTTAGTTAATAAGCATTCACTTCATTGTAGTTTTGAAACTTTGGAGGCTTCCAGCAGAGCAGCAGCCACTGGTTCCATAATTAGAAGGCATGCTTAGCTCAGGGAGCAGCCTCTTTCTGAACCTGTTAAGGCTAAATTGCTGGATGGTCCTTTGCACAAGGACAATCTTTTTGGTAATAAGGCTGAGGAGGTACTGAAGAAGTTGGAGGATAAGGCAAAATCTATGCAAGCTGTAAAAGATTTCCTTCAGGTTCAGCCTCCTCAGTTTAGTAGGCATTATCCTTCCAAGAATTGGTCTTTCCCTGATCCTGGCAAGCAGGGTCGCTCTAGGCCTAAGGGTTCCAGATCTTCCAGAGGGCAGGCTTCTGCCCCTCAAAGGGCTAAACAATGGTGTTCTTCTGCTAAATCGGGGAGTTCTAAGCCAGCTTTCCAAAGTAAACATTCTCAATGACTCCAGCCTTCTTGTACCTACCTCTGCAGACCCTGGGTTTCCTTTGGTGGGAAGGTTAGCCAGGTTTGCAGAGGTGTGGTCTACCATCACAGACGACAAATGGGTTCTCAGTATAGTAAACCAAGGTTACAAGTTTTATTTTCACACCTTCCCTGTTTTACAAGGGTACCCAGACATACCCAGAACTCTCAGGACAGAGGTAGAAACTCAAATTTCTTCTTTATTGACTATGGGGGCTATAGAGGCAGTTCCTGCAAATCAAGCAGGCCTAGGTTTTTATTCAAGACTTTTTCTGGTACCCAAGAAAGGGGGCACCTGGCGCCCTATTCTGGATCTGTCTATTCTAAACACTCTTCTGGTGACTCCCAAATTCAAGATGCTCACCCTTCAACAGTTACTACCACTTCTGGGCAAGGATTCATGGCTGGTAACTTTGGATCTCAAGGAGGCTTATCTGCACATCCCAATAAGGGAAAGTTGCAGGCAGTTCTTTTGTTGAGGGCTGGGGAGCAACACGTTCAATTCTCTGCACTGCCCTTTGGCTTATCTACTGCTCCCTGAGTTTTTACCAAGTGCCTGGCTCCAGCCATTGGTCTTTGCAGGCAGAGCAGCATTCAAATGTATCCGTACCTGGACGACTGTCTCATTCAAGCAAACTCCCCAGAACAACTAGAAAAGGATTTGGATTTTGTGAAGAACACTCTCACCTCTTTGGGTTACACTCTCAATGAAAAGAAGTCAAAGTTGGTTCCTACAAGGGAGATTGTTCTCCTGGGAACGAGTCTGAATACAGCCACCCAGATGGTATTCCTCCCTCAACAGAAGCAAGAAGATCTTTCGGCTTACTTCATGAACTTGGCAAGCATGACCCAGCTCTCTGCAAGGCAATTCCTGCAAGCACTGGGGTTCATGGCTTCATGTATTTTGATGATCCCATATGCAAGGCTGCATATGAGAAAACTTCAATGGTACCTCAAGAATCTTTGGTGTCAGCACACACAGGACTTAGACTTGATTCTTCCCCTGTTTCCCTGTCTACAGATGGAGTTCCTCTGGTGGGCGACAGCCTGATGTTCTTCATGTTTCACTGTTGCAGTCATTACATTTGGGTTATCTGCTTGCAGTAGCCCTCAGTTGGCCTGATTAACAATGTCTTGGGTCCTGCGTCGGTTGCTGTCCCTTCTTCCATGACGTCAGGTCATCAGGGGTATAAAACATGCAGCCGACACCATTACATCAGTCTTTCTTGCCATGCGGTGCCCAAAGCAGAAGCAGTTCGCATGTGCTGGTCAGCTGACTCCTGAAATTTTCATTTTTGAGTTTCAGAACTGAAGACTTCAACTAAAGCTAAGTACCCCATTGGGGAAACATTTTCTTTCCCCTTAGCAATGTCCGCAAAGTTAATAATTGCATTACTTGTGTAAAGCAAATACCTCACAAAGATTTTCATTTGTACTATATTCCTTGCCTAGGCCCTGACCATGATGTACCTTGCTGTCGGTTTTGTGCTTTATTTAATCAGCGCACTAACCATCGTCGGTATATTTTCACCTCTAAATATTTTGGTTCTTGGTTTAATTATCCAGAAATGTCGTCGGTTAGCCATCCGACTACCAAGATTCAGAAAAAATGCAAAGAAAAAGACAGACAGGCCGTTGAGGTCCAAAGCTGCCGACGACGCTTCTCCTAAGCTAGTCACCAGTTTGTCAGTACTCAGTGAGGTGCTTACGCAGCCCTTGATACCTGCTACTTCTGACTCGCAGGCCTCTACTGAGACCCATTCGGAGTCCGGTATGCCGCAAGATGCTTCAATTGTGGAACCTGCAGATGTCTCTACCTTTCATGGGTCCGGAGCCGCTGTGCAGGCACCGGCTTCTGAGGGTGTATTCAGACCTACGGACTTGCATATTAAACTGACGTCTCCTTCTTCATTTAGGCCAGAATCTCGAACCATGCCTAAGAAACCGACACCCAGGCTGCATGCTCAGGCCTCTATGCCTAAAAAACAAATGATAAGAATGGCTGAAGATCTTATAACTCTAATCAGGGGAAACCAACCTCCCCCTTCTAAGAGAACTAAGACTGAAGTTGTTTATGAATCTTCTGACCAGGATTCTGATTTTTCTGATTCTTCTGATGATCTGGATTTGCCCTTATCTACTTATGAGGATTCTGATGCAGAGGACTCTATTCCCTCTGCTTCCCCTCCAGAGGATTTTTCTTTTGGTGAGATCTTATGTACTCTAAGGGAGCATTTCCACTGGGAAAGCCCGGATTTTTCTGATTCAAAAAAGAGGATTTCTTACTCCTGCCTCAGCATAGGCCTTTAGCTATACCTCCTCTACTGGACATTGTTGATGATGCCTTTTCGGAATCTTGTTTGGTCCCTGATTCTTTGCCTCCTGCTCCCAGAAAACCTGACAGATATTACACGGTTCCTGATTCACACAAGTTCCTTTTTAAATATCCTATTGTGGATCCAGAGTCTATTTCACAGGGACCCAAGGGCATTAAGGCTTCTACTGCTAAAAATCCTACCCCCTCTGATAGAGACTCCAGGGCGCTGGATAGATGGGGTAAGAAGGTTTACACTTCTGCAGCCTTGATGATTAGGGCTTTAAACTGCCAGTTTCATATGTTAAAGTATCAACAACATGTTATTGGATTGCTTAAACAGAAAATGATGTTGATTCCTGACTGTGCTGAAAATAACGAATTACAGGATTTAATGCATTCTGATGAACAGGTTGGAAAACTTACTTTGCAATGTGGATTTGAGTCATTAGAGGCTTCTTGTAGGGCTGCTGTTACTGGGTCTGTGCTCAAAAGGCATGCTTGGCTTAAGGAGCAATCTTTGCCTGATCATGTTAAAGCTAAATTGTTGGATGCCTCCCTTAAATCAGGACCGCCTGTTTGGCAACAACACTGAGGAAGTTCTTAAAAAGTTGGAAGATAAAGCTAAATCTATGCAAACTGTTAAAGATTTCCTACCAAGTTCAGCCTCCTAGATTTAGTAGGCACTGGCCCACTAAAAACTGGGCCTTTCCAGCCCATTCCAGGTCTTCTCAAGCCAAATCCAGAAACAGCAGAAACTCCAGGTTTCGGTCCCAAGGGACACACAAGACTAAGCAGTGGGGGGGTGGGGTTCCCCACCCAAATCTGGGAGTAGTAAGACTCCCTGTGGAAAACTGTCTCAATGACTTGCTTTTAAAACTTCCAAGCACTTCCCAACTGAATGCTCCTTTAGGTGGAAAGATTGGTCTGCAGGCCAAAAACTGGGAACTCATTACCCAGGACAAATGGGTTTTAAATATAGTGTCCCAAGGATACAGATTTCACTTCCACACGTTACCAACACCAAGCGGCTGGCTAGATCTACCCCCCAAATCAATGGGCAGAGGCCCAAAATCAAGTACTCTCTCTCTTAAACATGGAGCTATTCAGTTGGTACCAGAAGAGGAAAAGGGACAAGGTTTCTATTCGAGACTTTTCCTGTTTATACATGGCATCCTATCTTTGACCCTTTTACTCTAAACACCTTTCTGGTGATTCCAAAATTCAAAATGCTGACTCTTCACCAGCTGCTTCCTATGCTAGGCAAAGATGCATGGTTGGCAGTACTAGACTTAAAAGAAACATATCTGCACATCCCTATCAGGGAGTCTTGCAGAAGATACCTATGCTTCAAAGCAGGCTACATGCACTATCAGTTCTCTGCACTGCCCTTTGGCTTATCTACTGCACCCAGGGTATTCACAAAGTGCCTAGCTCCAGTCATTGCATTTTGCAGGCAAATAAATATTCAAATATACCCATACCTGGACAATTGTCTAATTCAGATAGAAAGTCAGGACATTCTTTTGAATCATCTGGCCTTTGTTTAAAGGGTACTGACTTGTCTGGGGTTCACCATAAATGAAAAGAAATCACACCTGGTACCCTGTCAACAAATTATGTTCCTGGGAGCAAGCTTAAATACAACTTACCAGATGACTTTCCTCACACCAGAGAAACATATTCATTTGACAACCTACTTCAAACAAGTGGCCACAAAAACCCAGCTATCTGCAAGGCAAATACTGCAAGCCTTGGGGTTCACGGCCTCCTGCATTCTTCTAATTCTATATGCAAGGCTGCATATGAGGAAA
The DNA here is from genome assembly GCF_019279795.1 of Protopterus annectens. Classification (NCBI taxonomy): domain Eukaryota; kingdom Metazoa; phylum Chordata; order Ceratodontiformes; family Protopteridae; genus Protopterus; species Protopterus annectens. The sequence continues at coordinate 721,509,094 of NC_056736.1, read as the reverse complement.
CTACAATGGTATCTCAAAAGCCTATCGTGTCAACATTCACAGGATCTAGAAGCAAGGATTCCTATCCTACCTTACCTACGCCTAGAGTTCCTTTGGTGGGCAAGAGGCCTGCCACCAAAACAGGGAACTACCATTCACATTACCCCCTGCTGCCCAAATCTTAACAACAGATGCATCAGATTATGCATGGGGGGCTCACCTGGCAGGGAAGTGCATTCATGTCAAATGGAACCCAAGTCAAATGCACCTGCACATAAATCAAAAGGAAATGTTAGCTGTACAGAATGCTCTGACAGCCTTCAAGGACCACATTCTTGCAGGACAACTAATGGTAAAGACGGACAACACCACTGTCATGTGGTACATAAACAAGCAGGAGGGTACACATTCTTACCCCCTCTGCAGACTAGCCATGGCATTGTGGAACACAGCCTTGAGCTACCAAGTGAATCTACAAGCTCAATTCCTGCCAGGAAAACTAAATACACTGGCAGATGGACTAAGCAGAAACCTCATGGACCCACACGAGTGGAAACTGGAACCAAGGATTTTCAACATGTTGACAAGCAAATGGGCGAGCCCAGATATAGACTTGTTTGCCTCCCCCCGAAACCATCAACTGGACAAATTTTGCACAAGGATTCCCCACAAGCTAGCTTGGAAAGTGGATGCTGTATCCTTCATCTGGAAAATCCTATCAGTTTATGCCTTTCCTCCTCTGCCTGTGCTCTCCAAGGTACTATTAAAGATCAAACAGGACAAGCCAAGGACGATTTTAATTGCACCAGACTGGCCTCACCAACACTGGTACCCACTCTTGCGCAGTGTGTCATGCTTGGCTCCATGGCACCTGCCTCAGATTCCTACCCTGTTGTCACAGCAGGAGAACCAGATTCTGCACCCTCAGCTGCAAACCCTGCACCTAGCAGCCTGGCTAATTACCTAATCTCTCCTTCACCATCCCTCAGTAAATCAGTGATGATATCATTTTAGAGGCAAGGAGGCCTAGTACTAGAAAATCATATGCTGCAAAATGGAAAAGATTTTGTGCCTGGAACCAGTCTCAAGGAATGAATGCAGCAGTGCCCAATTTACCCCAGATTCTACAATACTTGACTGAGATGCTTCATAAGGGCTTGTCCTTTTCCTCCATAAAAATTCATGCCGCAACAATTTCAGCTCATTATAGCACAGAGCCTCTCCTCTTCTCTCACCCACTGCTGAAGCAGTTCCTCAGAGGGGCCAAAAATTTAAGGTCACCAAGGAGAGCTCCAACTCCAGCCTGGGATCTTAACTTTGTCTTGGAGAAATTCACTCTTCCTCCTTTTGAGTCAGTTGCTACTACAGATTTAAAATTTCTTTCCTGGAAAACAGCTTTCCTTTTAGCAATCACTTCTGCAAGAAGGGTATCTGAATTACAGGCCCTTATGGCAGTGGAACCTTTCATCATCTTTCATGCGGACACAGGGTGTCCCTCAGAACCAATCCCTCCTTCATGCTCAAGGTGGTATCCAGTGTGGCTATTAATCAGTCCATTCATTTGTCTACCTTCTTTTCTAATCCACAGAATAAAGGGGAGTGGATACTGCACTGTTTAGATGTTCACAGACAGCTTAGATTCTAGTTGGACAGGACTAAACCTCAAAGGAATTCTGAACAACTGCTTGTGGCATTTGCTGCAGGAACAGAGGAGAAAGGTATTTCAAAACAAACCATTTAAAAATGGATAGGCCACTGCATTCATTTCTGCTATAAGCACCATGGAAAACCTATCCCACAGGGCATCAGACCCCATTCAACCAGGGCTGCATCTATCTCTACAACCTTTCTCAGGGGGGTCCCTACTAGGGACATCATAGAAGCTGCTTCCTGGAGTTCTGTACATACTTTCACCAAACATTATCATTTGCCAATTTTCTCTAAATCCAGAGCTGGTTTTGCCACTGCAGTCTTGCAGGGCCTTATAGCTGGTCCTAATTCTATTTAAATTCCTCCTCCCAACCTTAGCTTTGGGAATCTACCCAAATGTAATGACTGCAACAGTGAAACACAAAGAACATAGTACAGTTGTGTACACTTACCATAAATGTAGATGTTTGAGTGTATTCACTGTTGCAGTCCTGGTTACCCTCCCTCCAGCCCCCTTTCTTCCTTTGGCTGTAACTCTACTCTCACTTACTATGCTCGAAAAGCTTTTTGGTGTATTTGCTTTTTTGTTGGAGGTATATCCTTGCATTTATAGATTTAATTGCTTCCCATTAGGGGGGCACCTGACATCTGGGGCAAGAAAAACTGATGTAATGGCGTCCGCTGCATGTTTTATACCCCTGACAACCTGACATCATGGAAGAAGGGACAGCAACCGACGCAGGACCCAAGACTTTGTTAATCAGGCTGACTGAGTGCTACTGCAAGCAGATGACCCAAATGTAATGACTGCAACAGTGAATACACTTGAACATCTACATTTATGGTAAGTGTACACAACTGTACTTTCTCAGAACAAGGGTCTGCCTTTCCACCCACCACCTGCCAGCCAGACTCTCACCACAGATGCCTCAGATGTTGCATGGGGGGCTCATCTGGCAGGCAGGGGCATACAGGGGACTTGGAGCAACCAGCAGATTCATCTGCACATAAACTTAAAAGAGTTGATGGCAGTGCAGCAGGCCTTGCTGGCTTTCAAGGACCTACTCTACCCTGGGACTCTACTGATCAGGACAGACAATACCACAGTCATGTGGTACATCAACAAGCAAGGGGGGACTTACTCTTACCCCTTGTGCAGACAAATCATGAGACTATGGTCCATAGCAGCAACCATGGGCTTACATATAATAGCCCAGTATCTCCCAGGGAGGCTAAACTCCTTGGCGGATCATTTGAGCAGACATGTTCTGGATCCACACAAGTGGCAACTGAACAAGGACATTTTCCATTGCATCACTCAGCATTGGGGCACCCCACAAGTGGATCTTTTCTCCTCTCACACCAATCGTCTCCTTCCAACCTTCTGCACCAGGGAGTTTCACAACAAAGCTTGGAGGGTGGATGTGTTGTCCTTCCCATGGACACATCTCTCAGTTTATGCATTCCCTCTTCTGCCTCTTCTTCCCAGAGTGCTGCTAAAGATAAGAGATGAAAAACCAAAGGCTATTCTGATAGCTCCAGATTGGCCCAGGCAGCATTGGTATCCCCTTCTTCGCAGGCTATCCCAGGCTCAGCCGTGGCATCTTCCCCTGGTACCAGATCTGTTGGTTCAGGAAGGGGGGGAAAGTTCCTTCATCCTCATCTTCAAACTCTGCATTTAACTGCCTGGCTAATACTTTAAATCTTTCCCAACAGGTGGTTGAAGTTCTTCATGAGGCCAGGAGGCCTTGCACCAGGAAATCCTATGCAGATAAATGGAAGAGATGTTGCTCTTGGATGCTGGCTAAAGGAGAAGACTCTTCTCATCCTTCTCTTTCACTCATTCTTGACTACCTAGCAGGATTGCTTAATGGTGGACTTTCCTTTTCTTCAATCAAAATTCACGCTTCAGCAATTTCGGCTCATTGTTCTTTTGTGCAACCCATTTTTTCTCACCCCTTGATGAAGCAGTTCCTGAGGGGTGCTAGTAATCTTAGACCTCCCCAAAGAGCTCCTACTCCTGCTTGGGATCTTAATTTTGTCCTGGAAAAACTTACTCTACCTCCCTTTGAACCAGCTGCCTCTGGAGATCTGAAGTTTCTATCCTGGAAGACTGCTTTCCTTTTAGCTATTACTTCAGCTAGAAGGGTATCTGAGCTGCAAGCCCTAATGGCAGTAGAATCTTTCATTATTTTTCATTCAGATCGAGTTTCTCTGAGAACTAATCCCTCCTTCATGCCTAATGTAGTTTCCAGTTTAACCTTTAACCAGTCTGTTCACCTGCCTACATTTTTCAACAATCCCCAAAATAAAGGGGAAAGGATTCTGCACTCTCTTGATGTGCATAGACAGCTGAGATTTTACTTAGACAGGACTAAATCCTTTCGAAAATCTAAACAGTTGCTGGTTAGTTTTGCTCCTGGGGCTCAGGGTAAAACTATTTCAAAACAAACCATCTCTAAATGGATTGCTCATTGTATTCACTTTTATTACCTGCAGCATGGGAAGGTCCCCCCCCCCAGGGTATTAGGACCCATTCTACTAGAGCAGCCTCTACCTCTGCAGCTTTTCTGAGAGGTGTGCCTACTAAGGACATTCTAGAAGCAGCTACTTGGTCTTCTGTCCATACTTTCACAAAGCATTACAGTCTACCCTTGTTTTCTAAATCCAGGGCTGGTTTTGCCTCTGCAGTTTTGCAGGGCCTTCTTACCAACCCTTAATCTGTGATCCTTCCTCCCCCCTTTGTCTTTTTCCTGGGCTTTGGGGATCAACCCATATGTTAGGACTGCAACAGTGAAACATGAAGAACATAGTACAGTTGTGTACACTTACCATAAATGTACATGTTCGAGTGTATTCACTGTTGCAGTCCTGGTTTCCAACCCTCCATTCCCCCTTTTTTCCTAAGGCACAGACTATATACTTTTTCATTTTTTGTATGACGTGTCCAGGGTGCTACCTTCCTGGGTTAGCCCTCTTTTGGGGGCTCCTGACAGTTAAGGCGAGAAAAACTGAGGAAATGGCATCAGCTGCCTCCCTTTATACCTGATGTTCTGACATCAGTTTTACAACCGGCGGCAACCGACGTAATACACCAAGGACTTTGGTATTTAGGCCGACTGCGGGCTACCAGGAGCCGGATAACCCATATGTGAGGACTGCAACAGTGAATACATTCGAACATCTACATTTATGATGTGTGCACAGCTGTACTTTTTTAGGAGCCCAAAGTTAGCTTTGTTGAAGTTTTTCATGGTGGTTACCTTTGGGGAGGTGGGAAGGATGTGGATTTCCAAGGTGATTAGTTTGTGGTCGGATCTAATCTGGGAGGAGTTGACGACTGGTGTAGAGCAACGGTCACCCATGTTAGTAATGATCAGGTCAGGGATGTTGCTACCTCTAGTGGGGGTAAGAATGAGCTGGTCCAGGGCATTGGAATTAATGAATTCCAAGAAGGGTTGGGCAGGTGTATTGGTAAATGAGTAGTTTTTCCAGTTAATGGAGGGGTAGTTGAAGTCACCCAGTATGAGAGTGTTAGGTTGGACCCTAATATTCTCCAGGGTGCTTAGGAATGTGGAGTGTGAGTCATGGGACATGGTTGGGGAACTATAGCAGGCTATGACCTGAATCACTGTCTTACCCAATGTTAGCTGCACCTGAAGTATCTCAGATGCGTTATGTTGGGCTACCAGTCTGGAGGTGTGTGCATCCTTTATGAATGTGGAAACACCACCACCTTTGCAGCTTCGGTCCAATTTCTTGGGCTGAAAGGTGTGGAATGAGTTACAGCCTGTTAGTGCAGGGGTGCTTTCTGCTGCCTTGAACCAGGTCTCTGTTGCAGGACAAATGTCGATGTTCTCCATTTTAAGGAGTGATTCGAGCAGTGTGTTTTGAGATTTAGACTTCTAGTGTTGAGCAGCATGACCCTCAGATTGCATTTGTTTGTAGCTGTTACGGTGGTAATTTGGTCTTTGGAACAACACCTATAAAGGCACTATAAGGGTGGCAAGAGCCTTGACCAGTATCTGGAAGCCCAGGGGGACAGATGGAGGCAATCTCTAGCAAGTCATTAAGGTCTTTCAGTCATGTCATCCCAAGCAAACAGATACTGTATCCCCTTAAATGACACCAGAAACTTAGCCAGTTGTTAAAATCAATCATTTTCTGCTTATACTGTAGTATCATTCTGGGTGATGGTAGGATGCTGCTCAGGGCTAGGGCCATACCCGCCTGGGCTACATAATCTCAGAGCTCCTCCGTGTCTCTTTTCATGTAGTCCAGGGAGGTACATCTCAGGTCATTCACATCCACATGTACAATGACAGAGTTGTTGTTGAGGGACCTGAGTGTGTGCATTATGTGGCGGATCCTGGCGCCAGACAGGCAGCTGACTGTTACTTTCTCCTTATTCAGCCTTGTGAGTGGGACATCAGTGTGTGCTGGGCATGCTGTTTTGCCTTAGGGGCTGTTAAAGTAATAAATAAATAACATTAAGAATTTACCTTATATGCCTTTAGTCAGGAACAACATTTTAGGATGTGCAAACGGAAATTTTATTTTTACAGCGCTGGGAGTTAGTCTTTATAATTCTTGATGAAGCATTCTCACTTTACATACAAACACTGTAATTTTATACATTTTCTTATCAAATTTCTCACGCAGTTTCATGACATTATAATGATTTTGTCCTATAGAAAACTTTTGCAAATGTTCTCATCCCTGTGATTTTCGCCTCAGACTTCACGTGAACACCTTCCTATACATGATTCACCTGCTTTCAGAGGGTCTTGTTTTTGACCTTGGATGTTTCAAACCTGCTTTAGCAACAACGCACTCAGCCTGGAGGAGTCAGGCTAACAAATTCCTTTTTGTATAGCTACATGCCTCACTTCATGCAACACTTACTATTCTCTCTGATAACATGCTAAAAGAATGCAGTTTAAAATGAACTGTAGGAGAAGAGATGAGGTCTGATGAAGTTAACACTTGTTTAACAAAAGCGCTCACTTTACACTTGTTCATTTGTGGATTTTACCATTAAAATATTTGTGGTTTCATCATCACCGGAGTGATTTGTGCCTGTTATACTCTACCTGCCAGCACTTTTCACTTATTCAGTTTGTTTACTTGCTTTATTTTATTTTGTACAGGGCTTGCAAACCCGACACAAAGGCAGCTGCAATAGCTGGTTTAGCTTGTTCATTTGGGTCTGGTATTTTTGAATGTTTATCAAACAATCAACAGTTCAGTGTAATGGTGAGTGTGGAAGAGAGGTGAAGAAGAGAGTACAGGCAGGATGGAGTGGGTGGAGAAGAGTGTCAGGAGTGATTTGTGACAGACGAGTATCAGTAAGAGTGAAAGGGAAGGTCTACAAGAGGGTAGTGAGACCAGCTATGCTATATGGGTTGGAGACAGTGGCATTGAAAAAAAGGCAGGAGTCAGAGCTGGACGTGGCAGAGTTAAAGATGTTAAGATTTGCACTGGGTGTGATGAAGGTGGACAGGATTAGGAATAAGTATATTAGAGGGTCAGCCCAGGCTGGGAGGTTTGGAGACAAAGCCAGAGAGGCAAGATTACGTTGGTTTGGACATGTGCTGAGGAGGGATATAGAGTATATTGGGAAAAAGATGCTAAGGATGAAGCTACCAGGTAACAGGAAAAGAGGAAGGCCTACGATAAGGTTTATGGATGTGGTGAGAGAGGGCATGCAGGTGGTTGGTGTGACAGAGAAAGATGCAGAGGACAGGAAGAAATGGAAACAGACCACAAACTAATCACTCTGGATATCCACATTCTGCCCCCCACCCCCAATCAAGGAAACCACCATGAAAAACTTTTCAAAAGCAAGCTTCACGTTACTTAAGACCGAGGTGGAAAGGCTCACAGCCCCCATGCTAAAGGACAATGCTGTCGAAGCTGCTGAAACCTTTACAAAGGCACTCTATGAGCATCTGCAGGAATGCATGGATCATGCCATCCCAAGTAAAACCAACACTCACTCCTCTAAGAAAAGGAAACCAGTCTGGTGGACCCCTGCCATAAACAAGCTATACAACAGAAGGAGGAAACTAGTACAGAAAAGAGTAAAATCCCAAGAAGGAAAGACATCCCTGATCAGTATCAGCAAGAAACTACGATCCCTCATTAAATCATCCAAGGCTAGTTTCGAAAGAAAAATTGCCAATGACTCCAAAGATAACCACAAAGCGTTCTTTAGCTATGTCAAGAACCTAAGTGGAAACTCTCAGATCTGCTCTGAGTTAGTGCAGAATGGCACAAAATACACTGAACCGACTGATATTGCAAACATTCTGGCAGACAGGTTTAGTGCAAACTTCACCCCACTCTCACCCCGTAAAGGGCCCATAACCACACCAGAAGAATGTAGGGCCCCAACAATCACTGACATGCAGGTTAAAACAGCCCTATCCAAAGCCAAAAACACAGCTTCAATGGGACCGGACAGTGTCCCAGGCTGTGTCTTACAAGAGCTCCAAAATGAACTAACCCCTCACCTAAACACACTGTTCAAACTCAGCCTCTCTACAGGCTACATACCCAGAGAGTAGAGTGGCACACAGCAACAGTTATCCCGCTCCATAAAGGTGGAGCAACAACAGACCTCGGGAACTATCGCCCTATAAGCCTGACTAGCCTGGTCTGCAAGGCTATGGAACACATCATCATGGAACTCATTAACAGAGACATTGGGAACCTCCAAACCTTGGACCCTACACAGTTTGGCTTTTTTAAGGGCAGATCATGCCTCCTAAACTTGGTGGACTTCTTTGAGATGGTTACCAAGGCATTAGACAAGGGAAAAGAGGTCCACACAGCCTACTTAGACCTCGCAAAGGGTTTCAACACCATTCCGCATTCTAGTATTATAGACAAGCTCACCAGCTTGAACATAAACCCCTACATCATGAGATCGGTTGCCAACTGGCTCATGGATAGAGCCCACATGGTGAGAGTTGCAGGCTCTACGTCCGTCTCCAAACCGGTTACAAGTGGTGTCCCGCAGGCCTCAGTCCTAGGACCCCTCCTGTTTGGTATATACTTCTCAGAGGTACAGGCAAGCATAGGAGGACTATGGCTGACCAGGTTCACAGACAACTGCAAACTAGGGGCCATAATTGATTCTCCAGCTGATACAGACACCCTCCAGATGGGTCTCACTAAGACAGATACCTGGTGTCAAAATCATGGCCTCAAGCTAAATGCCAAAAAGTGCATAGTCATCCCCTTTGGAAAAAACAAAGTACCCATGAACTACCACATAGGCGGTAGTCCCCTAAATACAGAAAATGTAATAAGGGATCTGGGGACTCCTTTGATAATCATATTGCCAAGGTGTTTAGAATATCCTTCTATGTGGCCCACCTAATCGCAAAAGGGTTCGCATCTAGAACAAAAGAGGTTATTGTGCCTCTCTACTCATCACTCATTAGACCCATCATAAAATACAATGCCCCATTTGGGATGTACCTTACAAGACACCTGCAACAGCTGGAAAGGCCACAAAAGTACCTCACCAAGAGGATTACTGGCCTCAAACAGATGCCCTATGCAGCCCGACTCAAGAAACTCCAGCTGTACTCGGTTGCATACCGCTTACTCAGAGGTGATCTCTGCCTGACATGCAAGGGCATTTCCAACCCAGAATTGATGGACATGCTCCACCTAAAAAAACAAATCCTGGAAAGCCACACGCTCTAGAGATACAAACCTCACCACAACGGTAAATAGGACATGCTGGAGGGATAGATTCCTATTCCAGAGACTCCCCTCGCTTTGGAACAGGATTCCAATATACATCAGGCAGAGACCCTCACTAACACTCTTCAAGAGAAACCTTGATAAGTGGATGTGAAACAGAAAATTTACCCCGGGGATCACTGCAGTGGCTCTGCTGGACAGTGGCGCAGGGAACTAATGGCTCTGCTGGACAGAGGCACAGGGAACTAATCTAATTAGGTGGTAAAAGCCAACACATTCTGGCTAGGCTTATAAATGTCCTTGGGCAGATAGCCTAGTACTTACCTGTGAACCTATGATCCGCTGTAGCAACCCCTAACGGGAGCAGCCGAAAGAAGAAGAAGATCAAACACTGCTTTAAGATGATTCAAGTAATCTGCTGAGGCTTTCTCTTTATTTTGCCTACATGCCTGACACACTTTTGTAATTTACCAGTGCTATCCTTTTATTTATTAGTGCACTTCCTGAAGGAATAAAATTTATTTTAGCCTTTTCAAGTAACTGTGTTCTTATTTTATTGGAGTAACTTTCCAAAGCATCTGGTTTAAATCTGACAAAGTAGAGTTGTAATAGTTTTTTTTTCTCGATTCTTCCTTAAACCTTTATGGATGTTTTTTTTTCTCTTCTTTCAGGTTGAAAACATTTAGACATACTATGCGAATTAGCATTACCCCCCCCCCAATTTTTTTTTAAAGGTGCCAAAAAAATCTTCTGCAGCGGCAATAGCCTCTTATCCTACCCTATCATGTGAGCGCTTGTGATGAGCCACAGGAGTGTCAAACACTAGTGCTCCTGTTGGAGAGGTCATGTGAGCGCTTGTGATGAGCCACAGGAGTGTCAAACACTAGTGCTCCTGTTGGAGAGGTCATGTGAGCGCTTGTGATGAGCCACAGGAGTGTCAAACACTAGTGCTCCTGTTGGAAAGGTAGAAGCTTGTTGAGAATGACAGGAAGAAGGAAGGAAAAAAACTTTTTAACTGCAGATGCTGTTCTAAAGCTGAGAGCTAACAGCAGAACTAAGTTAAGATGTAACAGTACGATGCTGACCTTGTGCCCCAAAAAATGCAGAGGCCTGAGAAACAGCAGATTCTTGTACAGGAGCCACCCGTACCAGTACATATGGGGGTGAGGTGCAGTAGCTACTGGAGGATTATTATCGTCTTTAGATGTTTCTGCTTTTTGGCCATTTTTAGTTTGTTCCAAAGCTGCTAAGACAGGATAAAGGGATCCCTTTTTACTGGTCTGTACTGCCTGCTTAACCTCTCTTACTTGTTGAAACAATTTCTTATTAACATCCTGCAACCCTCTTAATGCGGAGTCCTTTTCCCTTTTAAGTGCTTTACTGTACCAAGATTAAAATGCTGTCATTTGTTCCCCACTTACTTTGCTTTGCTTTTTTTTTCAAAATGCCTTTCAATGTCAGTAATTTAGTCTTATAAGTTCCATTTAATGGAAATACCCCACCAGCACAATTCTTAGTAAGCTGACACCAGTCATACAGATATTTACAACTTTCCTTTCTATAGTTAAAATACATAAAATATGCAGGTGTTCCCTTTTCAGGGATTTGATCTTGCTGCTTATCTTTGCTCCCGTTCTTCTTATTTTATAAATCAGTAATAATAAAAATGTTAGGCTTACCTTACAACACCTGGATCCTGGCAATGATGAAGATAGAAAATAACTGTAGTAATCCACACCCCATACAGGGAGGGAAGGGTAAGACTCTGTCACCGTGCAGCAACAGAGGAGAGGTTTCGATCAGCCTTTTCCCACAGCACCCCCTTGCTTTCATCCCTGCGCAAGCTCAAAAGTTACAGCTCCAGCATTGCGATCGGGATAATGGGGCGGATAGGTACTGTGTCCAGAACTGACCACTCTTTTGGACCCTCTGAGGGTACTTTCACACAATCACACTAAGTCCCAGCATGCTTTTGGGCTCATGAATTTATTTTAACAACACATACCTCTACGTCCTATCATGCGGTAGGCTCATGAATTTGTTTTAAAAGTATATAGTCTACGTCCCAATCATGCTATGGGCTCATGAACTTGTATAGTCTATGTCCCAATCATGTGGTGGGCTCATGACCTTGTTTTAACTTTACAGTCTACGTCCCAGGTCCCAGCCATGCGGTGGGTTCATGAACTTGTTTTAACTTTACTTTTAGCTTTTAACTTTTTCTTTTCTTTCTCTCATACATTCATACATTGACAGAATAAAAACATCTCTCATACTTCTTACATTTCAATCCTGAGGGCACCGACCTCGACACAAGACAGCTCTTTGTGTTAATTTGTCTTTTACTGTATGTGCACATCATTTACTATACTCATTTACTGCAGGGTCCTCCCACTATTACTTGTATATCTTACAACCACTCAGTCAAACAAAAACACAGTCATGCACTTACACTGCAAACATAGTCATGAAGTTATACTACAAACATAGTCATGCACTTACATTTGCTAAAATTGTCTAAAAAAAAGAAGAAAAAACACAAACCAACCCTTTTCCCCTTACAAAACAATTTCCCTGCCAAGGCTAGTATGTTTGCACATCCTGAATAGCTGCACATCTGAGTGTCTGACTATTCCATACAAAGCAGTGTGGAATTCACAGAAAATCTGTGATGGGCCCTATTCCAGAACTGCCCTGTAGCAATACCAAAGTTCAAATCCAGAGAACGGCACCAAATTGTTAAAGTCATAAATAAATAACATTAAGAATTTACCTTATATGCCTTTAGTCAGGAACAACACTTTAGGATGTGCAAACAGAAATTTTATTCTTACAGCGCTGGGAGTTATTCTTCAGTATTCTTGATGAAGCATTCTCACTTTGCATACAAAAACTGTAATTTTATACATTTTCTTATCAAACTGCTAATGCAGTTTCATGACGTTGTAATGATTTTGTCGTATAGAAAACTTTGCAAATGTCCTCATCCCTCGTGATTTTCGCCTCAGACTTTAAGTGAACACCTTCCTATACATGATTCACCTGCTTCCAAGGGGTCTTGTTAATGACCTTGGATGTTTCAAACCTACCCTAGCAACAACGCACTCCTAGCTTGGAGGAGTCAGGCTAACAAATTCCTTTTTGTAATAACTGCATGCCTCACTTCTTGCAACGCTTACTATTCTCTCTTATTACATACTAAAAGAATGCAGTTTAAAATGAACAGTAATACTGTGGCTTATGAAGCTGTATTTTTCCCAGCCCTGCATACAAATTATATTTGCTTTTTAACAGTCATATTATAGCATCTTTAATAAGCTGAAATTAATATACATTTTAATAAGCTGGTCTTGTCCTATAACAGGGCTTTAGTTGAGTGGCACACAGTTTAGGAGAGTTATGTGTCTCGTGATTAGTGTTGTGTTGTGATGGTCGAATGTGTTTCTGCCTTGGAGGTCTCTGCTGTTTGGGTAGATTTTTATTGAGAGCCTCCATGAAGGTGGGTGTGTGGTTTGTGTTTTTATGTGGAGGCAGTGCTGGGGTGTGTTCTGGAGGGCTATGTGTTCCATGTGGTGTGGTGCAAGTGTTGACCTTCTCCTCTTGACCAGCTATTCCGGTCTTGGCTGGAGAGTGCATGGCTTCCAATTTGGATGCATAAGTGCATCTCTCGCAAGTATGAGTGTTGGGAGGTAAGAGGAGAGGGTTGTCAGTGTACATGAGGCAGTTGCTACATTGCCTCAGGATGCCCAAGTTCACCAGGTTAATAGGAGAAAGCACAGGGAACTGCCTTTAGACATGTATGGATGGGTGGGCATTAATAATACATACTGGAGCTGTTTCCTTGTAGAACGTTTAGTGCTGGTAGCACTTTTGGGTGCTACAATAATTGCTATCTGAAGTCTGGTAAAGTGCTAAACTAATAAGCTAGTAAAAGTGCAAGAGAGGAGAGAGCTAGCAGATTTAAGGGAAAAATTGAAGAGCAGACTTTGGCATCCCTCAGAAGCTTACAAACAGTCCTGGATACAGCAAATCTGTATCTGGACTATACTAGTTACAGGAAAAGTGGGAAACAAGCACAAACGCAGGCTTTTAACCCCAAAAATTGAAAGAGATGGAAAAACTGCCCATACAGTCAATAAACTACAATTTCTGAGTCAGAAACCATTCCTCTTGTGGTAGATAGGCTACCTAGTGCTTGCCACTCCCACTGATAAGATAGAAGGCTTCCCTCCAATACAGAAAGGCTTGGGGGCCTCAGAAGCTTACAGACAGTCCTGGATATAGCAAATCTGTATCTGGACTAGACTAATTATAGGAAAGGTGGGAAACAAGTGCAAATGCGGGCTTTTAAACCAGAAAGTTGAAAGAGAATGAAAAACTGCCCAAACGACCAATAAACTACAATTTCTGGGTCAAAATCCACTGCTTTTGTGGTAGATAGGCTACCTAGTGCTTACCACTCCCACTAATAAGCTAGAAGGCTTCCCAGTTTAAGTAAATGCAATTTATTTAAAAATGCATTATGAACTACATTCAGTTGTTGTTTTATTCAACTCTGAACAGTTAAAAGTGCCAAAAATACACTTATCAGCTGAGAAGCACACTCAGTCAGAACACAAAGAGATTTTTTCTTTTTGGTTAGTAAAGTGCAAAGGGAGGAAGGAGGAGCAGGAGTTACTTCAAGGTTAAGAACCTAAGTGGGTTGGCCTTCTCAAATGTTCTCTCTGTATTAGGCAGAATGAACACTAGACTGGGAGGAGTGTCCCAGATCAAATTTACAGTAGGGGTGGGCAACTACAAAGCCACCAACTATAACAACACCACAGGAATAGGTTGGGAGGGAGAAACCCATTTTCAGAACAGAAGAGAAACAGAAAACAATGCCACCATATATATAAATAATTCAGTCAAGCAAAAAAAACTGACAGTGCAGAACTCTGAAAAGTTAAACCAAAAAATATACAGTGCAGAAGTCTGAAAAGTTAAACCAAAACATATACTTATCAGCACTCTATTTCCAGATTGTTTGAAAAGTACTCTTCAGTCAGAACACAATGTTTATTTGCAACAAAGAAAATATTATATGTGATTACTGTTATTTTTCTTTAGTTTTAAAATGAAGTGCTCTCATAAGTTCATAGGTAAATACTAGGCTAGCTGCCCTTGTAGGCCATTATAAGTTTAGCCACCTTCCATTTCTGCATTTGAATTAGTGTAGCACACCTGCAGGTGTAGCTGAAGTAGCTATGGAGTCCTTCCTACCTGACTCTGGTGACAAACCTATAGGCCCAACACACCAAGGTGGCAAGATTGACAGATTTTATTCTAGGTGGCAGTCTAGTTAAAAAAGGCAATAGCACAACCATAAACAAATGATTTCACCAGTTAGCAATAATGCAAGGTGAGATATGCATGCAATGAAACATACATTCACCCTCTTCCCCAGAACTCAACAGAAAAAAGTCTTGACATTCAAACATGCACAAAGAAGGCAATATCAATGAGCAGTAAAGCTTTATAATGCAGCAATACAAATGCAATGTCATTAAGCAATAAAAGATTCATAATACAACAATACAGGTATGAAAAAATGCAATGTCATTGAGCAGTAAAGATTCTTTAAGGCAGCAGTACTAATATGAGCAAAATGCAATGTCATTGAACAATGAGGATTTATAATGCAACAATACAGATATTAGAAAATGCAATGTCATTGAGCAGTACTAACACCCCTCAACCCCCTTGATCAATTTTCATCAGACCAACTATGGAAATACCCTGTTCACTGGCCAGTGACTACTTACAGTCTTGCTGCCGGCAGGATGGGGCCCAAGTTGGAGCTCATATGGATCCCAGTTATTTGTAATCCACAAAGCATTTAGGGCGGGGAACCACAATCTTACAAAAATCTTAAAAATCTTATAAAAGATGGCCAGAGCCTCTCACCACTCCGACGAGATTATCCTAGTGACCAGGCACCGTGGTTCCTCTGATGAGAAAAGTAGAAAAATCACCTGCCAGGACTTTGGTAATCATCTATGGCTTCTCTATACTAGGCCCAAAGGAACTTCTTTTCTTGCTGAATCATATGCAGGTGTGGAACTACTGGTTTCAGCCTTCTCTCCTGATTCCACAAAATACCATCATCCAGGATTTCAGCAACAAACAGACACAAACTGCTACTTCACTTCCCTGTCCCAAAGCACATGAGAAGAAAATCCAGTCATGCTGCAAGGCCCTTTTTCCTTCAGCTCACAGTTTCAGTCTTCCCTCCTTCAGCTAGTATCTCAGGCTCCTCTTTCACTTTCGAAATTGTTTTTTATATCCCTGAAAGAGCTCTAGCTTGTGGTCTAATGAAAATCTACAGTCTAGTACTTCTACAATGAAATACAGTGGAAACTACACCCTCCCCCACTTGAAAATCTTGGGTCCCCCCACGTCAAAGGTAGATGAGCAGCAAAATATTTACACGCACTATTGCACCATCAACTGAACAATATTTTTGCATTCAAAAGGTATATTCCACCAAGGGTGATTAGCCTTATATGTAACTTGGGTGGGGTGTCACCACTGGAGTAGGAGGCATAGGGATTATGTGCACAGACTCTCCGATGAGCTGTGGTTACAGGTTCCTATGTACTATGTCTCAAACTGTTATATGTAAGTCTCTGTGGGGGCCGAATCAGTCTCTGCAGTTTTGGTTTGGAAGAGACAGCTAAGGAATTTTGCTCGGAGGTTTGTTACTCACATCGCATTCAATGTCCAGATCTTCAATAGGCATATTACTAAAACAAACAACCTTACCTTCTCTATACTCTCCACCAGCAAGACCCAACTCACCCCTGTCACTGAGGCTAAACTCCTAGGAGTTACCATTGACCAGCAACTCAAATTCACAAAGCACATATCAACAACCATCACTAAAGTCCACAAAAAGCTAGGTTCCCTCTATCACTGTAGAAGTTATCTAACCACTGAATCTCAAATTGCAATAGCTAGGACCCACCTCCTATCTACTCTACTTTATGCATCCCCAGTTCTAACTAATCTTTATAAAACTGACCTTAATAAACTTTCC
Source organism: Protopterus annectens (assembly GCF_019279795.1). Classification (NCBI taxonomy): domain Eukaryota; kingdom Metazoa; phylum Chordata; order Ceratodontiformes; family Protopteridae; genus Protopterus; species Protopterus annectens. The sequence goes on along the minus strand of NC_056736.1, from coordinate 721,492,668 downwards.
ATCTGTTACCACAAAATTGCTAGATTCGCTACCAATGCCAAATCATGATCCCACCACTGCCTTTCACTACAAGCCTTGCACTGGCTTGAATTTCTGAACCTATTAAGGTACCATCAACTCTGCCTAGCTCATCTAATTCTGTACTATCCCGAGAAAACCCCTGACCCGAGTGGCGTGCTAAACTTCTTCAATTCAAATAGACAACTTTGGTCCTCCAACAAAGCCTTAATCGAAACCATCACATGCAAAAACAACTCTGGGGAATCACTATTTGCTCATGAAATAGCAAAAATATGGAACAATCTTCCCCCTAAACTCTGGCTACAAAACTCCACACCCTCCTTTAAAAGCCTACTTAAAACATACCTCTTCACCAACCATCTATGCCCCTGTAATTGACCCCCTGAAGCCTCGTCCACTTACTATTTCTACACCCCATCTGTCCTGGACAACACAAACAACACCATCTAACTATACCTGTCCATGTGTGAGCAATAACCTATATATGAGTGTATGTACATGTGTGTGTGTGCATATATGTATGCATGTGTGTGTATATATATATATGTGTGTGTGTATGTGTGCATATATATATATATATATATATATATATATATATATATATATATATATATGTGTGTGTGTGTGTGTGCATGTGTATGTGTATGTGTGTGTGCGTATATAGATTATGCATGTGTGTGTGTGTGTGTGTGCGTGTGTGTGTGTGTGTGTGTGTGTGTGTATATATATATATATATATATATATATATATATATATATGTGTGTGTGTGTGTGTGTGTTTGTGTGTGTGTATGTGTATGTATGTGTGTGTGTGTATATAGATTGTGTATATATATATATATATATATATATATATATATATATATATATATATAGTGTGTGTGTGTGTGTATGTATCTGTGTGTATGCATATATATGTATGTATACTCTTGCATGTATATTTGCTTGAATGTATATATGGAAAACTTAAACATTTATATACTCTTATTCAGTTGTGAAATATCTTGCAATGCTCTGCCAGGTTCTTATCTACTCTCATTGTATATTCTGTACACTTGTATTTTTAACCAAAAGAGGGAATATCCTCTTATTGTATACTAACAGCTGTAAAGTCTACCATCTGTATGCTACTACTCTATAATGTCTCTCTTGTAAAATTTTCTTCTCTCTGTAAACGTATGTAGTTTTTCTCCCCAGAACTCCGCTGAAAACAGACACTTGTCCAGTCGGACTATCCTGGTAAACAAATGTTAAATAATAATAATAAATATATATTGTCCACTTCTAAGATCTCCTCTTGTATAACTTCACCTTTGTTTTCCATAATGGTAGGACTGTCCTCAGCACTATTTTCAGAAGTTTGCATAGCAGGGCCTCCCTCAGTATCAGGTTCTGTAAGAGGTACAGAAACATTACTTAGGCTATCATTAGGTCTGTGCTGCTCAAAGTGACAAGGAACAAATTCTGGTGCATTTACATTGAGATTACAGCCCACAGGGTCTTGAACATCCTCATAAAAAAGCTCACTGAAACCCCAGTCATCATCACTGTCCTCATCTCCTTCAGCAGGAGGAAGCATTGGCTCTTGAACATTGGAAAGGATAGTTCCTCTCTGTCTTAACCTTCTAGATCGCTTTGAGTTAGGCTTCCGCTGAGCCATTCTGGGTTCCGGGTTCATGAGTCTCACTGATTTTTCCAAAGACATTAAGTTGCTGCAGTGTCAGGATTTAATGGGTCCTTGTTTCCCCTCAGGGAAAACTTGGTAGACAGGGATATTAGGTAGCTGAGAACAAATTATGTAAATCTCAGATCCCCAGCGGTCAGCGAGTTTATGCTTTCCTTGTAGTCCCAAATTACTCAAAAGAACTCTGTCCCCTGGCTGCAAATCATGCATCTTTACTTTTTTTGTCATAGTGAGCCTTGTTTCGCTGATGTCTTTGCCCTGTTGATTTTTCAGCAAGCTCATAAGCCTGCCTGAGGTTCCTCTTGAGTTTCTCTACATAACTGCCTTTCCTCTTGAGTCTCTCCACATAACTGCCATGAGATCGCACTGGTGTGTCATCAGCTGTGACTCCAAACATGACGTCAACAGGAAGACGAGCTTCTCTTCCAAACATTAGAAAGTAAGGCGAGAATCCTGTAGCATAAATTTTAGTACTGTTGTACACATGCACCACTGTGGCTATATGTCTACACCATTGACTCTTCTTCTCAGCAGATAGTGTCCAAAACATGTCTAGTAAACTTCTGTTGAAAAGCTCAGGCTGAGGATCCCCCTGAGGATGATAAGGAGTGGTGCAGCTTTTTTGGACTCCCAACAGAGTGAGTAGCTCATGGACAAGCTTGCTGTCAAAATCATATCCTTGATCAGAGTGTATCCTTTTTGGCAGGCCATAGTGTACAAAGAACGTTTCAACTAGTAGTTTTACCACAGTAATAACTTTCTGATCGCAAGTGGGAAATGCTTGAGAGTATCTGGTATAGTGGTCTGTCACCACCAGCACATTACTGATCCCGCCTTCATCTGGCTGAATGCACAGAAAATCTATACAGACCAATTCCATGGGTCCACTACTTTCCATTTGACCCAATAGTCCTCAACATCTTGCTTCATGCATGGCCAGTAGAACCTGTCTTGTACCAGACCCATAATTTTGTCATAACCAAGATGACCATGTTCATCATGCAATGACCAGAGTATTACTTTTCTATACTTCTGGGGAAGCAACAATTGCCATTTTTCACTGCTGAGTGCACTTGGAGATCTCATCTACACTAGTCCATTCTGTATCTGGAGTCTGTCCCATTCCTTGGCCAACAGTCTTGCCAGGAATGAATATCAGTGCAAAGCATATAAACTTGTTTCTTCTCTAAAGCAGCTACCACCAGCTGACCTAAGAGGTCTTCTCTTTGATCTCTCCTGAGGTCACTGTTACTCAAAGCTGGTAGCGATGAAGTCTGTAACGTGACCAGATTACAGTAAGCTTGGGGTATGCTTGCTACAGACAGACCCAACTTCTGGGCCCAAAATTCAGTGTGTTTATAGCAGATTGCAATCTGACACATAGCTCTCACCCCTGGTACTGGAATTTCCACCCATTCATTGTCAGGGTGTAAGTTTCCCTGAGGTCTTCTGGACAGACCATCAGCATCTCCATTTTTGCGCCCTGGGCGATATTTCAAACTGAAATTATAGTTGCATACAGCTGCCATCCATCTGTGGCCAGTAGCATCTAGCTTTGCAGTGGTCTGGATGTATGTCAGAGGATTGTTGTCAGTCTGCACTTCAAATTCAGCCCCATAGAGATAGTCATGCAGCTTGTCCACCACCACCCACTTTAAGGCAAGGAATTCCAACTTGTGTGCAGGGTAGTTTCTTCTGTGGGGATAAACTCTGACTGATAAAAGCCACAGGTCTCAGCTTCTTGTCATACTCCTGGTAAAGGACTCCTCCTAAGCCATACCTGCTAGCATCCACATGTAAAGTGTATGGCTTTGTTGAATCAGCATATGCCAGCACAGGGGCATGTATGAGGCAATACTTAAGCTGTTCAAATGACTTTTTGCACTCAGGAGCCCAACAACTCTCGATTAGTTCTTTAGAACCTCTCAGTCCCTTAGGTTTTTCCACAAGGATATCTTCATCTGTTTCATGTGCTTTCTCATCATTTCGAAGAAAATAGTTGAGAGGTCTTGCTGTCTTTGAAAATCCTTCCACAAACTTTCTATAGTAACTGCAGAATCCCAGAAAAGATTGCAGCTCTGTGATAGTTTTGGGTCTGGGCCAAGATGTCACCGCTTCAACTTTGCTGCAATCTGTGGATATTCCATTTGCAGACACTATATGTCCCACATAGGTCACTGAAGGTTGGAAGAACTTGCATTTGTCCAAACACAACTTCAGGCCTTCCTTCTCAATCCTGTCCAATACCTTCATCAGTCTTCCTTCGTGCTCCTCTAGGGTCCTCCCAAAGACAATGATGTCATCCAGGTAGACTAAGACTTCCAGGAGATGAATGTCTCCAACTGTTCTTTCCATGATTCTCTGAAAAGTTGCCGGTGCATTTGATAAACCTTAAGGTAGGTGATAAAACTCAAAAAACCCCAAAGGGGTGATGAAGGCAGTCTTCTCTTTATCTTCTGGGTGCATAGGGATTTGATAGTATCCACTCCTTAAGTCTAGCACACTGAACCACTTACTGCTGCACCAGGCAATTTAGAGTATCTTCAATCCAGGGAGTTGGGTACTGGTCTGGAATGGTTTGCTGATTCAGAGTACGATAGTCAACACACATGCAAATTGACCCATTCCTTTTTCCTGACAATGACAATGGGAGAGGCATATGGACTTCTTGACTCTCGAATTATCCCTGCAGCTTTTAGTTCCTCCAAATGTTTTCTTAAGTCCTCCAGGTCTCCTGGAGCTACTCTTCTGGAACGTTCCCTGAAAGGCTGGTCCTCTTTTACTCTTATTCAGTGTTCTGCACTTTTTGCACAGCCCACATCTAGTTCACTAGTAGAAAAACTGTTTTTCTTTTGTATTAATAGCTCTTTAACTCTTGTTAGCTACTCAGGGGGCAAGAGACCACCTCCTATATTAATATCTTCCAGCTACAACTTGCTGGCCCTGCTCTCATTCCTTGTCAACACAGAAGCAGGTAAGGGAGTGGCAGCATAAACATTTCCCAAATGCACTTGTGAACTCAGGACAATGAGAGTACTTCCTTTATTCTTTAACCCCACAGGCAAAGTGTCATAAGGATGCTTTAACTTGTGCCGCAGGCCAGACTTCTGGGACTACTTCCAGCCCCGATGGCAAGTGACTTCCCACACATCCTCACCTTGGCTCTCAAGCAGGTGACCTGACCAGGATGAATTATATGCTGTCTACCAGACAGGGTCCACACATGACCAAGTTCATCTTTCTTACTATCCTTCTCCCTTTGAAGGGCACAGAAAACTGATCTCAGGTGAGGATGCAGTGTTGGGTGTTCCTGGGTCAACTGAGGCATTATCATTCTTCTGACAAGGTCAGTATCTGTCCCCACCAAAATAGATGCTGAATTCTTTCCTTTTGGTTTGGGGCACACAACAGTGAGCGTTTCAAAAACTTCTGTTGACCCAACAACTGAAGTGGAAAATTCTAACTTGAGTGAGACATAACCATCATAAGGGAACTTCATGTCACTTAGCCCACAGATCTCCAAATTTTCTAATTTTCCAAGTGGCAAATGCTTTAAGTATTTTTGGTAGAAGTCTCTGTATAGAACGATGATTTGTGCATCAGGGGTGGTCCCAGTCGGCCTTGAGGTAGTTTCTGTTTCCGGTGCTGTTCAGCTGTACGGCAGTCAGCATGTGGTGGAGGTACCACCGGTTGACCTTGTCATTTTAACGGATAAGACTCTTGCTTAGTAATGCCTTGTGGTCTCAGATGCTGAGATTTTGGCTGAGATGACTTTCCAATTCGATTGATCACCTCAGATGATCTAGAAGTGTGCATAGTGGGTAGTTTGTCTCCCCTATTACAAGGGTTTGTGTGGAAAGGAGATCCAGGATGCTGTCTCTTGATGTTAGATTTTATGGAGCTCTTTGTAACTGGGCACTCAGCTGGCTCCTTCACTGAGGCCCTTTGAAGTTTCCCTGTATTAGCACTAGCCAATAATAGTTTGTTTACTTTTCGCAAGTTCTCTGCATTAGGACACTGTCGCTTTATATGCCTTGCATCTCCACAGTGAAAACGAAATCCAGTATAAACTCTGAACATGGGCTGATTCAGTTCTTCCCTGAATCCTTTCGTGGAGGTTCTAGGTGATGTAATCCTCCCTTCAGCTACAGTTACCATGGCTTTCTGCAATTCTGCAACTGTCTTGGTGACTTGAGCTATGGCATCAGTCAGGAAAGACACCTGCATCTGCAACTGTGACATCTCCACATTGTGGACACTCTTGGCCACAACTCCTGTTTGAGTAGTGAGCATGGCTATAGGCTCCTGCTGATATTCACTCACTGTTTTAGTTGCTGTTGAACACTGAGATTTGGCTTCCAACAGGGCTTCCTCTTCCCTCACCTCTTTAGCCAACTGAGAATAGGTTAGAGTCTCTTCCCAATTCCTCATCCTCATTTTCCACACAACGGGGTCCATAGCTTGAGCTTCCTGTAAAATTTGTCTGATCCGTACTTGGTCAGCTACTTTTGGATCCACCCCCTTCTTTAGGATGATCTGGTAGAGCATTTTGTCTAATCGCCATGGTGGCGTAGTGGTTAGCATTGCCGCCTCACAGCAAGAGGTTCTCCGGTTCAATTCTCGGCTGGGGTGCCTTCTGTGTGGAGTCTGCATGTCCTCCCTGTGGTCATGTGGGTTTCCTCCGGGTGTTCCAGTTTCCTCCCACATCGCAAAGACATGCAGTAGGTGGATTGGACACTTTAAATTGGCCCTAGGTGTGTGTGTGTGTGTGTGTGTGTGTGTGTGTGTGTGTGTGTGTGTGTGTGTGTGTGTGTGTGTGTGTGTGTGTGTGTGTGTGTGTGTGTGTGTGTGTGTGTGCCTTCTGTGGAAGGTTGGGCGCCGGGCTGGCAACTCAACACTGTAAAACTCCTCTGCCAATCATGAGCATACAGATGATCTGCTGTGGTGACCCCTAACCTGGAAAAGCCGAAAGAAGAAGAAGCTTAATGTAATCAGATAGTTTCTCAACAACTTCTTGGTATGTATGTTCAAACTGATACAGTAGGTCAGCAGCCCTCTTGGTCCTTCCAAACACATCCTGCAGTACTCCTAAATAGTCATTGGCCATGCAATTTTGCTTACCCATCCTTAGGTTATACGTAACACAATCCCAGCAATAAAACCTCCAAGGTCCTCACCTCCAAATGCAAAAATTCAAGTAGAGAAAACAGGAATGAGGAACTCCACGATGGTGTAGCAGATAAAACACTTCTTTATTATAACAAAAAGAACAGGAATGATGGCTTTCATTAGCCGCGCACAATGCGCTTCTTCAGATCTAAATTAAGTAAGACATGATAGTTCTTATATAGTGTGCTTCTAACCAATTATTCAATAATTAGATAACCTAATTGGCTAGGTAAGGTATGTAATTAAATATTCAAAATAGCTCTTATCATTCACCAGAAGCCAAAACATGCACTTCCTGTTGCTACAAAACAGCAGCTGTATTTTAAAAATTTTTTATATATATATTTTTCAAATATAACCTTTAAGTAAAAACATAACAAATCATAAATACCCAACATTAGTCACATTCATGGTTGGACTAAAAAAGGTCCAGAATATAAGCAGCTTAAATATAATAGACAATCAATCTACATTAGGAAAAGCATCTAAAAAATCTGAAGGGCATTATATGCTCAAGCTAAAATATATATGTAAACATAAAGTCAGATCAAACAATTTCTTATTAAAAACTATTAGATAAATAGTAACAGTACGAGAATCCATTGATTCTCTTCATAAAACGTTATAACGCTCACATCCGTTCATATATTGTATTTATGTGATAAAACAGAAACGCATTCAAAATATATTGAGCAATCATTTAGTATAAAAGACATTCGCTATAAGCCTCAATATATACAACCCTTAAAGGAAGTGTTTGATTCTATAAAAGCAATCTGTCAGTGGATCCAATAATCTGTACTTATTTGATGTTAGACTATTTAATAAAGGCATATTATTAAACATGGTTAAGCATATGAATTATAAGTTTATAAATAATTAACTTTCAACCCATTAAGATGCCATGTATAAAAATACAAATATGAACTATTTATATTATTCATTCATTTATTTATTATATATAACTGTCCAAAGAAATATATATATGTATGACTATACAAAAACAAAAAATAAAGAATAAATAAGAATAATAATAATGAAGACCTATTATATTTACAGGGACATATATCACAATATGTATATTATTTTATTATATTAAAGTGTATGAATAAATAACTATATCAGGCTATTTAATCTATAGAATATCATATATATATAAACCTTATAGATGTACTATAGGTTATTAATTGTTTTATTTATTTAATATTTCTTACTTGGATATAAAGAAGTAAATACTAGATCGATATCAGATGTCCTAAATTAATTATATTAAAATAGTCCAGTGTTCAACAACTAAAGTTTCGAAGACAGAGAAATTTTTGTTATCCTTAGGTTGTGTATGGTATCCACAGCTAATCCCTTTAGACTTTTGAGCTATTTGCTGCTTCTTCTGAGATTCTGGGATATCCCACTCCTCTAGGGCTTGTGAAGCCTGATCCATTCAGGATTCAAAAACTTCCTCTCCCTGAGGTGTGGGTTGTTTGCCAGAAAAGAAACACAATTTGCAGTAGCCAAACCCAGTGAATGGCTGTGAAGGCTTTAAGCATTTTTTTCTGTAACACTTCCCAAACAATTCAAAACTTCAGGCCCTATAGTATTTATGGGCAATGAAGCTGCATCTTCTGAGTTCATGTTTCTGTACAGGGGAATAGGGTGGAGACCAAGGCAGTACAGGCAATTCCAGGCGAGCCACCAAATGTGGCGCACCCACAGGTGTACCTGAAGTAGATATGGGCTCCTTCCTACCTGACTCTGGTGACACCCCTATAGCCCAACACACCAAGGTGGCAAGATTAACACATTTTATTCTAGGTGGCAATCTAGTTAAAAAGGTAATAGCACAATCCCAAACAAATTATTTCAACAGTGCACCAGTTAGCAATAATGCAAGGTGAGATATGCATGCAATAAAAACATACATTCACCCTCTTCCCCAGAACTCAACAGAAAAAAGTCTTGACATTCAAACATGCACAAAGAAGGCAGTATCAATGAGCAGTAAAGCTTTATAATGCAGCAATACAAATACGGGAAAAATGCAATGTCATTAAGCAATAAAAGAGTCATAATACAACAATACAGATATGAGAAAATGCAATGTCATTGAGCAGCAAAATTCTTGAAGACAGAAGTACTAACACGAGCAAAATGCAATGCCATTGAACAATGAGGATTTAAAATGCAACAATACAAATATGAGAAAATGCAATGTCATTGAGCAGTAAAGATTCTTTAAGGCAGCAGTACTAACATGACAAAATGCATTATCATTGAACAATAAAGATTTATAATGCAACGATACAAATATGAGGCGATGCAATGTCATTGAGCAGCAAAATTCTTGAAGGCAGCAGTACTAACATGGCAAAATGCAATGTCATTGAACACTGAAGATTTATAATGCAACAATACAGATATGAGAAAATGCAATGTCATTGAGCAGTACTAACACCCCTCAACCCCCTTAATCAATTCGAATCAGACTAACTATGGAAACACTCTATTATACCCTGTTCTCTGGCCAGTGTGACTACTGACAGTCTTGCTGCCAGCACGATGGGGCCCAAGTTGGAACTTATATGGATCCCAGTTATTTGTAATCCACAAAGCATTTAGAGGAGGGGGGACCACAATCTTATAAAAATGTAAAAAGATGGCCAGAGCCTCTCACCACTCCAAGATTATCCTAGTCACCAGGCACCGTGGTCCCTCTGATGAGAAAAGTAGAAAAATCACCTGCCAGGACTTTGGTAATCATCTTTGGCTTCTCTGTACTAGGCCCAAACGTATTCCTTTTCTTGCTGAATCATATGCAGGCATGGAACTACAGGTTTCAGCCTTCTCTCCTGATTCCACAACATACCATCATCCAGGATTTCAGCAACAAACAGACACAAATTGCTACTTCACTTCCCCGTCCCAAAGCACCAGTGAAGAAAATCCAGTCATGCTGCAATGCCCTTTTTCCTTCAGCTCACAGTTTCAGTCTTCCCTCCTTCAGCTAGTGTCTCAGTCTCCTCTTTCACTTATGAAATTGTCTTTTATATCCCTGAAACAGCTCCACCTTGTGTTCTAATGAAAAACTACAGTCTAGTACTTCTACAATGAAATACAGTGGGAACTATATTAGCCTATCTCATTTGGTGTTAGATTGACCTTACGCATCCTATGATCAATAATTATATATTACCCCTAGTGAGAAAAACTGGGATCATACCATAGATACTTTGAGGGGACCAATGCATGGGAAAAAGCATTTAGGAGCTGCCTCTGTCCATTATTAGTACAGTGGGTACTCCTGGGGTAAACTTTCTGTTTCTCTGTCCCTAGATCCAAGTTGAGTTTGAAATGGAACAGGGATGAACTTTGTTTTATGTGGCTGGGGAGTCTGTTCCAGCACAGTGGTATCCTCTATGTGAAATGCCTTTCCTTCAAAACTGTTCTGCTGATATTACAGAAGAGGCTTAGATCCCTAGACCAAGAATTTCTGATGCCATTTGACCTGCTGATGTGCAGTAAATCCATCAATACTGGGTCAGAGGATGCCCTGTATGCCAGACAAAGGTCACTTTATTGACAGGGCTTTGAGTTGGTCTGTGTAGGGCATGTTGTTTAGGCCTTGTATCTTTTTAGTAAGGTATCTTATAAGTAAGGTAGGTGTTCCAGTTGTTACATGTGTCTGGACAGATACATACCACATGGGGCATTATATTCAATGGCTGGCCTAATGATGGCTGAGTAAATTTTGCAGTATGATGCAGTAGGTAGCATACTCACCTTTGGTGCAGAAAGCTGTGGGTTCTATTCCCACACCAGGTAGATGTATTACTGGCACTGCAGTGTAGCATAAGAGAGATGCTGAACTTCTGAGTATGTTGTCTTTTGGATAAAATGTTAAACAGAGGCCTCATCTGCTTGAGTTAGTGGTAGCTCATGTGGATGTAAAATATCTCATTGCTCCTATCAAAAAGTGTAGGGGAAGTTCTCTGATACCCTGGTCAAATTTCCCCTAATACTATAAATGCCAACTTGGGTTTCCTCTGAAAAAAGGCTGCTTGCCTAGTGGGATTAGCCTGGTCAGCAAAGAATACATCAATAAATAAAGGAGATAATAATATCCCTAGATCTGTACACAATCCTTTTGTGTATAAGCTGTGCAATATAGAAGAACTTTCTTACAACAATGGGCACGTGGTAAATGTTAGGTTGCTATCCACATAAGTTCCCAAATTCCAAACAATTGGGTCAACTCTTAAGGGTGTATTAAAATGTGGTAGTTCCCTATGGCAGTTGATATCCCAAAGGATTCAATAATGTATTTTTTGGCATTTAGTTTCTCCATGATTTTGACACCAGTTATTTATTTGGGACAAACCTTCCTACAAGATGACTAAGTCATTTGGGAATTCATTGACTGCTTCTAGCAACATAGATGTTTATCTTCAGATTATTTAGCTTTTCTGCTATGCCTCAGTGGGGGATTGTGTCAAAAGCTTTGGCCAGGTTGAGGTATGCAGTGTATACTGTTTTACCTTCATCCATTGCTTTTGTTATCTTTTCAAAAAAGTCCACCAGACTGAGTAAGCATGACCTGCCCTTTACAAATCCAAACTGAGATGGGTCCAGTGTTTGGAGATTCCTTATGTCCTTATTGATTAGTTCCATGATAAGTCTTTTCATAGTTTTGCATATGAGGCTGGTCAGACATATGAGTCTTTAATTGCCTGGGTTTGTGGAAGGTCCTCCCTTATGCATTGGAATGACTGTAGCAGTTCTCCATTAGCTTAGCACAAAACCTGTATGGAGGCTGAGACTGAACAGTGTTGTTAAGGGTGTGGCTGAGAATGAACAGTGTTGTTAGGGGTGTGGCTGAGACTGAACAGTGTTGTTAGGGGTGTGACTTAATCGTGCTTCATGCTTTTTAAGATGCATGCAGGGATATTGTCAGGACACAAGGATGCAGTATTTTTAGTGTTTGGTAGCGCTTTTAGGACTTGGTCTATTGTGATAGTTGGAGGCAAGTCAGTTTCAGGTATATCTTGAGGGACAGATGGAGTTTGAAGAGGGGTAAAGTTATAGGTAAACTTACCAGCTAATAGTTTGGCTATATCTTCAGCCTCAGTGTTTGTAACATCATTCTGAATCAACTCAGTGTATTGCTGTGTTGTGCTTTTGGGATTGCAAGCATAACTGAAAAAAGCCTTATGATTGTCTTTGGCTTAGGTAGCTGTTTTATCTTCAAACTTTGTTTTTGTGGATTTTATTAAGCGCCTGAGATTTTTTTGTTTATTTTAGTGACAAGGTCACTAGCATCCTGGGAATTACTCCTCTTACTTTTGGCCAACATTGTCTTCCTTTTATTGTAAAGCTTGTTGATTTTATGGTTCCACCATGTAAGTTTGTTTCTGGGGTTGCCCTGCACTTGTTCCTACAGTGTACAGCTGCCTGTATGCAGCTGTTTGCATGCTGATAGAGTGTAGCGGTGTATATTTCTGCATATTCAGTGAAATCAACTGGGTTTGGTGGAGATTTGAAGCTTGTCAATATATCACTTAAGTGTAGGTAGTTTACAGACATTTCTTAAGGTACCTTGGGTGGTAGGGATCTCTGGTTTCAGTTTTACTTCAAGGAAGACAGCTTTATGTTCAAACCTAACAAATGACAAAGATGCAGAAGGAATGGTGCAAGATGCCCCCATATTAGTAAGGACACGATCCAAGATGTTATTCCCCCTAGTGGGTACTTTGACTAATTATTCCAGGGCATTTGTGTTAACAAAGTCCAGGAATCCCTGTACTTGTGCACTAGTGATGGTGTAGGTTTCCCAGTCTGTAGTTGGATAGTTTAGATCACCTAGGAAAATAGTATTGAGTTTAATACTGAGTGATTCTAGTTCTTCTAGACAGATGTTGTGGTTTCCTTGGGTCATAGAGGGAGTTCTAAAGCTATCTTATATATGGTACAGGGGTCCTTTCTGATGGTTTTTTGGACATGAAGAAGCTGTAGTGCATCATGCTGCCTTGATGTGGGTCTCTTCTGGATTAATACTGAGGCAACTCCTCCTATTTTTCCTCTCCTGTACAGTAGCTGGTCTAAATGTGTGGAAGGCATTATAGTCCAGCACAGCTGGAGTGCTGCCCGCCATTTTAAACCATGTCTGAGTCACTACAAAAATGTCACCATCCTCCAGGATAAGAAAAGCTTGTATGGAGTGGCGTTTCTTGTTTGTTTTCCTAGCATTGATCAGTAACACCTTCAGATTTTCCATTTCCTGTTTTGTTGTGTTAGTAGATTTATCAGATTGGCATTGCCTAAAAAAAGCACTATGGATGTGGACAATGCCTTTGCCAATAATCTAAACTCTAGAGGGGACAGATCTTGGCCAACCCTGATGAAGCAGCATGGCCTGCTGATAATATATTCCAAGGCTGACAATATTGGATCCCCTTCGAATCACACCAAAAACCAAGGCACTTATTGAAGTCAGTTATTTTTTGCAGCATCATCCTTGAATGTTGCCCAATGCAAGGCACATACCTGCTTCAACACAGTCTGAGAGCTCCATCAAGTCTCTCTTTATATAGTCCAGGGAGGTACACTTCAAGTCAATGACACCGGCATGAATTATGTCAGAGTCATGCTTATACTTGCTCAAGGACTTGAGTGCATGTGCAAGTTGACAGATCCTGGCACCAGACAAGGAACTAACTGTCACTCTTTCCTTGCTCGGCCTGGTAAGCAGAACATCTGTATGTCTTACAATGGCATCATCTATAACAAGAATGTTGGTTGTGTTCATGCCTGCTTTACAAGCTCAGCATCTATGACTTTAAAACTTATTGTGCTGTGTGAGAGAGAGTAGGCTTAACTTGCCAAATGTACTTTGTGCCTGAGATGTGTTTTGGAGGTCTTTGAGGTCAGTCTTTAGTACCTCAGCATATGACGGATTATGTGTATTGTGATGGCATTGGTTAGGTGTGATGTGTATTATACTACAATTTTGGTGTCTGAATTTAATTTGTGTGAGATTTTTCTCTCCAAGGATATTACCTTTGTACATCTCTCAGACATTGTTTGCTGTTTGAGTAATAGATGATTGCCAGTCAGTATGAGACATTCTTAAACTGTCTCAAGATACCCATCTCAGTCAGGCTGAGTACTGAAGTTGTGGGGAAGTGCTGGTCCCTGATTCTGACAGGAATGAGTCTGGGGGCAGTGGTGATGACAGCTGCTTGAAGTTTGTGTAGGATAATGTTTGTGTGGACTTACAAGTGAGAATTTAAAGTTTAAATACAAAACAACTAGCCTGGAAGCCTTCTTCTGTTACCAGAAGGAACCAGCATATTAATTATAGTAAAAACAAACTATTTTAATACTAAAATGAGTGCAAGCAGTATCAGAACACTCAATATTAAACAACTTTATCAAAGATCTTTTATCCTAGTGAATCTTCTTCTTTCGGCTTTTCCCGGTTAGGGGTCACCACAGCGGATCATCAGTCCGCTCATGATTGGCAGTTGAGTTTTTTACGGTGTCGAGTTGCCAGCCCGTTACCCAACCTTCCACAGAAGGCACATAAACACACACACACACACACACACACACACACACACACACACACACACACACACACACACACACACACACACACCTAGGGCCAATTTTAGAGTGTCCAATCCACCTACTGCATGTCTTTGGGATGTGGGAGGAAACCGGAGTGCCCAGAGGAAACCCACACAACCACAGGGAGGACATGCAGACTCCGCACAGAAAGCACCCCAGCCAAGAATCCTAGTGAATAGTTTAAGAAAAGAGACTTTGCAAAGTGATGCCTATGTGTTTATTGTAAACAGCCAAAAAATGGAGAGAGGGAGGGACTTATGGTGTCATATTATAGGTTTTTAGTTTCATAGCAGGTTACTAGGCTAACAGTCCTGGAGCCCTTACAATATTAGTCATATTTGTCCTGAATTGCCCCAGTTGTCAGTGATTTGGTGATTGAATGTTGCAGAGGTAAGGGTCTATGGTAGTTAATACTGACTTTTTCTGTCCAGAAGGGACATGGATGCCACCCCAGGAGTGAATTTGTGGTCACCCATCCATTGATCTAGGTTGCTTTTGAAGATGGTCAGGTAGGGGCTCTGTTTCACATGAACTGGAAGCTTGTTCCAGAGAAGTGTCAGTCTCTGGGAGATGTATCTGTCTCTACAGCATGACCTGTGCATATCAGAAAGGTCAAGATCCCTGGAGTGAGTGACCCTCTTTAATTTTGATTTACGAACGTGTAGCAGTTTCATCAGGACCAGGTCATAGACTGCCCTGTTAGCCACACACAGGTCACCCTTAGCAATCTGTAGATGACAGAATACAGTGACAGGGCTTTCAGTCTTTCTGTGTACTACTTGGTTTGTGTACCCTGTAATTTGGTGTCTCCAGTTGTTGCAGGTGTCTGGTGAGGTGCATGCAAAAGGGAGCATTATACTCAATTATTGGTATGATGAGGACTGAGTATAATCAAATTATAACATCCTTAGATCTACATGCAATGCACTTACTTACAAGATGTGCCACATAGAAGGATTTTCTTACAACTGTGGGTACATGGTGGTCAAAGTTCAGACTGCTATTAACCTGAGTACCCAGAATACGTACTACTGGAGCTACACTAAGAGGGGGTTGCTGTCTATAATGTAATTAGAAGGAATGTCAGCATTTTCAAAGGGAATAATGATGCATTGTTTGCATTTAGCGTTAATCAATGGCTTTGGTACCAATCATTTCTCTGCATTAACCCTGTTATCATCTTTGGGGGACTCAGTGATTGCTCCCAGTTTGCAATTATCAGCGAACTTGGTCAACCATAGGCTGTCCAAGTTTGGATGGACTTCTGAGAAATACATTTTGAACAGTACGGGGCCTGTGACGATATGAGGTATTGCCAGCTATGTCAGGAGAAGTAGGGCAGTGGATGTGCAACATATGCCAGTGCAGCTAGCTGGAATTTTCTAAAGAATTATATGTCATTTGTATATCAAACTGATTTGTACAGATGCTTGTGTTGGAAAATGTATTATTAAAGCTGTTTGTGTTAAAAATGTACCAACAGTGGGTCCTGACTCTATTGTAATTGATTAAATGTATATGTTTTAACAGTCAATACTGGAAGAGAAGAAGTTAATCTCAGTCTTGCTAACTTTGAAGAAATATTAAGAAATTAAATTACATGGTTTAGGCATAAAGATTGCATCTTACAGTTCTGATTGCAGCCAGAGACTAAATGTCTGTGCCAGAGAATGGTTTATTAGCACCTGTAGGAAGAGTGGAAGTGTTTTGTGGTCTTATAGTTCTAGATGCTGTAACACAACTCAGAAAAGCTCTGTGTGTATGATAACACATATGTGCTAAATTCTGGTTCAGTTTCTAGCAATGGGGGTAGCATGGGAACCAGAAGTCAGATGACAACATGTATGTGATAAACTGGTAAAAAGAAAACTAAATGAGCAAAAATGCTTCGGTGGTACTGAGATATGGAAAAAATAACCGATGAATCTAATAAGTATAAAACAAATTTATTAAGCCACAGAGTTAAAAATCAAGCACTTTTATCTCCTCAGTTAGGAAACTTTATCAAGATACAGCATGCCCAAAAGGCAACACCTTTATATCATAAAATTAATTAGTGAAAGAAATGTAAACCAATCACATTCATTACTGCTTAGGGTTTGAAATGCATATAATACATTATTTAAAGGTGTATTAACCAAACAGTCACATTTAAAATAAAATACGAAAAAATGAAGTACAGGTCACTGCTGAAATCTTCTTTGTTGAATCTCCTTTATTAAAAGTAAGCGCTTTCGGAATAATCCTTCATCAGACATAATTCAAAGTAACAAAAGCAGCCATATTTAAAACACAGATCATCCAATCACTTACTCCTAAAAGCCCACCTTTTTTGTAAAGCAGGTTTAATTGGTAAAACATCTTTAAGACCAGGTGGTCTATGTGCTCTTAAATCTACTATCCACTTAGATTCAGCTAATGCTGTTCTATGCTGAATGTCCCCCCCCTCTCATTGGTAGCAATATTTACAATGCATCTGAACTTAAAAGTGTGTGTGGGATTAGTCTCTATATGTCTGAATAAAGCATTGCTCACTTGACATGTTCTAATATTACTAATATGCTGTAAAATCCGAACCTTCAGCATGTTATTTGTCATACCTACATAAAAACTTTCACATTGTTCACAATTGGCCATATATACTAAGTGTTTTGTCCTGCAAGTAGCCCTCCCTTTAAATATAAAAGTTTGTGTCTTATCGGGGTGTTTATATTCAATGTCACTATTAATATATTGACAGGCCTTGCAGTTGCCACAGGGATATGTGCCTGCTCTAATATCTATTGTAGGTCTCCTATTCAAATATGTCTCCTTACATAGCAGGTCCTTAAGATTGTTGTTTCTCCTATAATTGAACATGGGACGTTCTGCCACTATGTCCTTAAGACTAATATCACTTCTTAGTATATTCCAATTATTCTGAACTATATTACATATGTCTTTAATATTACTACCATACGTGAAAAGTATTCTAGGTTGTTCCTTCCTGCTACTACATAATCCTGTATCTATTTGTCTGCCACTAACAGGGCCTTGCATCCATGGCCTATTCTTCATCTTCCTATGTAGTATATTGTTACTAACCGCCTTACTAACCATGTTCCTCTCATAGCCCCTATCCAAAAAATGTCCACTCAGCCTAGAAAGTTCCTCGTCACAATAAGTATCTTCAGAACATACCCTAGATATCCTAACCACTTGACTCTTAACAATATTGGGAAAGATATGCCTCGGGTGCATGCTGTCATAGGATAGCAATGCATTTTGCCAACATTGTTTCCTATACAATTTTGAGGTGAAACCAAGGTTACTCTGTTCCACACAAACATCCAGGAACTCTATCTGAGTAAAAGAAGTTTTGGCATTAAAAGTCAAAAAAGTGGTGGTGGTGTGGAGAAAGGCTAAAAAGCTCTCAAAGGTGGAAGTATCCCCATCCCACAAAATAAAAACGTCATCCACAAATCTGACATACAAAACTATGTACTTATTCCATTCCTGATTATTAAGGATTTCCTTGGTTTCCCACTTGGACATAACCAAGTTTGCATATGTATTAGCACAGGGGGTGCCCATAGCTACCCTGTGCTTGTCTATATGGACCCTGGTCCTATAAAGACATTGTTATTCAATACCAAGGATAGTAAATTCTCCACTACCAGTCGCTTATGCTCAGTTGCTCCCAATCTACTTATTACTTCACCCACTGCTGTTATCCCATATTGTTGTTCAATGACAGTAAACAAACTGTTGGCATCTAGTGTGGCCATCAATAATCCACCATGTTTGGGCTTGGTAGCCGCAGCTAATAGCCCCAAGAAATGCCCTTTGTCTCTTAGAATGTTATCTATCTGTTCTAAATACGGTTTAAGTGTAAACTCCAACCATATAGAAATGTTCTCAGTGACCCACCCTCTCCCCGAGACAATGGGTCTGAGTGGTGGGTCTGTCAATGATTTATGTATTTTGGGCATAGCCTTGAATACAGGCGTAACTGGTTTATCTACCTTAAGGAACTCATAGACTTCATGTACTTGGGGAATCTACCGGCACCGGTGCGGAGGAAAGGAGCAGGCAAGAGGTCCCTAAGCGAGGACAGAAATGCAGACAAGCGTCGGAGGACTCTACAGTGACTAACAGTATGTCTGATGGCATTGTATATAATTTATCTCAATTTGTGTTGAGTACCGATGAGCTAGAGATTTTAAACAAGGGTTTGACCTTTGTCCCTAGCAACAAGTGTGTATACAGCGATATTATATTTGATTTGATGTTGTTCTGTAGGAGCGTGATGTTAAAATTGATTTTTAATAACCAAACTCATGGAGCCATAGGTCCTAGGACCCCTAGTACATTTGCTCCCAATTTTACACCCACACTTAACTTGTTCATGAACGCTTGTGAGAATGACCTTTTCAAATATTTTGAGGAGAGAAGTGCTAATAGATATTATAATCTTACACCGACACAAAGGACTGCTTTACATGGCCTTATGGACAAGAAAGAAATCACCATTAAGATGGCTGACAAGGGGGGAGCCATCGTTGTTTTAGATACTTGTTGGTATGAAAGGAAATTGATAGAAACACTGACTTTAGATGGAGCATATGTACCCATCAACCCTTTACAAGTTAGAATGATTATAGATAATGTACATAGTCAGTTAAACAATTTATTAGAGAGTGGTCGGTTAGAACATGAAGTCTATGAGTTCCTTAAGGTAGATAAACCAGTTACGCCTGTATTCAAGGCTATGCCCAAAATACATAAATCATTGACAGACCCACCACTCAGACCCATTGTCTCGGGAAGAGGGTGGGTCACTGAGAACATTTCTATATGGTTGGAGTTTACACTTAAACCGTATTTAGAACAGATAGATAACATTCTAAGAGACACGGGGCATTTCTTGGGGCTATTAGCTGCGGCTACCAAGCCCAAACATGGTGGATTATTGATGGCCACACTAGATGTCAACAGTTTGTTTACTGTCATTGAACAACAATATGGGATAACAGCAGTGGGTGAAGTAATAAGTAGATTGGGAGCAACTGAGCATAAGCGACTGGTAGTGGAGAATTTACTATCCTTGGTATTGAATAACAATGTCTTTATAGACCCGGGAATAAAAAGACAGGGGGGGGTATGGGGGTGTGAAAACTTTAAAAATTTGGATGAAATAAAACCGGGAAACTTTAACTAAAAACAATTTTGATTAATTTTTAACTTTTTTTTTGGGGTGGGGTCTATAATGTAATTAGAAGGAATGTCAGCTTTTTCAAAGGGAATAATGATGCATTGTTTGCATTTAGTGTTAATCAATGGCTTTGGTACCAATCATTTGTCTGCATTAACCCTGTTAACATCTTTGGGGGACTCAGTGATTGCTCCCAGTTTGCAATTATCAGCGAACTTGGTCAACCATAGGCTGTCCAAGTTTGGATGGACTTCTGAGAAAAAAATTTTGAACAGTACGGAGCCTGTGACGATATGAGGTATTGCCAGCTATGTCAGGAGAAGTAGGGCAGTGGATGTGCAACATATGCCAGTGCAGCTAGCTGGAATTTTCTAAAGAATTATATGTCATTTGTATATCAAACTGATTTGTACAGATGCTTGTGTTGGAAAATGTATTATTAAAGCTGCTTGTGTTAAAAATGTACCAACAGTGGGTCCTGACTCTATTGTAATTGATTAAATGTATATGTTTTAACAGTCAATACTGGAAGAGAAGAAGTTAATCTCAGTCTTGCTAACTTTGAAGAAATATTAAGAAATGAAATTACCTGGTTTAGGCGTAAAGATTGCCTCTTACAGTTCTGATTGCAGCCAGAGACTAAATGTCTGTGCCAGAGAATGGTTTATTAGCACCTGTAGGAAGAGTGGAAGTGTTTTGTGGTCTTATAGTTCTAGATGCTATAACACAACTCAGCAAAGCTCTGTGTGTATGGTAACACATATGTGCTAAATTCTGGTTCAGTTTCTAGCAATGGGGGTAGCATGGGAACCAGAAGTTAGATGACAACATGTATGTGATAAACTGGTAAAAAGAAAACTAAATGAGCAAAAATGCTTCGGTGGTACTGAGATATGGAAAAAATAACCAATGAATCTAATAAGTATAAAACAAATTTATTAAGCCACAGAGTTAAAAATCAAGCACTTTTGTCTCCTCAGTTAGGAAACTTTATCAAGATACAGCATGCCCAAAAGGCAAAACCTTTATATCATAAAATTAATTAGTGAAAGAAATGTAAACCAATCACATTCATTACTGCTTAGGGTTTGAAATGCATATAATACATTATTTAAAGGTGTATTAACCAAACAGTCACATTTAAAATAAAATGCTTGCATTAAACTCATACTGCTATATTGTGTTAACATTAACAAGCTTGTATTTATACCAGATAAGTATACCTATTTAAAACATTAAAAATATATAAATATTCATTATATTACATTTAATCCAAGGTTAAAATGCATAAAGCTAATGTGTATAATACATGCTATATATGTACAAATGAGGGTCAGAATGCACATAAAATAAATATACAATATGAAATATGAAATATGTACTATGTGAAACATAACCCTGTTCACAAAAAAATGCTATAAAACTGATGTATAAAATTACATTTTAAAACCACATATAAAAGCATATGTATAATGTAGTAACCATACATTTAAAAGCTTTAAAAAAGCAATTAAAGCGAGACTTTTAACATCTACCTATGCTATAAATTCAAGAATTAAAAAATGGTGTATAAATAGTATGCACTAATAAATAAAATACTTATTCTCACATTGTAAGGTTCACTAAGTATAAACAGGCTATCTATCCAGGGCTTTCAGTTTCAAAAAACAAGTGATTGAAATAGAATCATTCAGGCCTGGCCATTCAGTGGTATTCATTCTCAATTGCCATAGGGTTTCATTCCTTTCCAAATATAGTGGCCATGGTCCACCTCTTGGATGAGGTTCCATTGGTTCTATCACAGTAAATTTAAAACCATGACCTGGCCATTTGTTACAGTGTCTTGCCAAGGCATTGGTGTCTTTTCTTAGTTTAATGTCTCTCAAATGTTCATAAATGCGATTTTCCAGTTTCCTTTCCATTTTTCCAGTATAAAAACAGGAACAATCACAATAGAAAGCACAGTAAACAACTTTTTCTGTATGGCAAAAACACTTTTTCTTTAAAACTGCTCTAATGCCATTAATATTGAATTTATTGCCTTCCATTATATATTGGCAATAGTTACAAGCACCGCACTTTATCATACCACCAACAGTTTGGGCCTGAGTGTTTTTCTCAAAATTTTTTTTCAGGAACTGTCCTTTTCTATACACGACAGTAGGTCTTTCACTTATACATTGTCTAACCTCATTACACGGGATAGGATAATCCAATTCTTCTCCAAGATCCTCAGGCTATCTTTACTTGCTAAATTGTAGGTGGTGATAAAAGCAGATCTATAATTAACATCTGTTGATGCTGGTTTATTTAATATCATAATGTACATCTGTTGATGCTGGTTTATGTAATATCATAATGTGGTTTTGTGTGATGTCTCATGACAAATGCTATCATTTCCAGTATTAATAATCAAATCATTAACATATAGTGTGACATCAACTTTTAAAATAGCTTGGAAAAGGCCCCTTTCTCTTTTATTAATCACGTCTAGCATCAAGTTATTCACCAAATCAATTGGGTATTCCCTTTTTAAAAACATATTTTTCAAAATATCACACTCATTAAGGAAAGAGTCAAAAGAAGATACCATCCAGGCCGCTCTCACAAATTGACCCTTAACTACTTCTCTTTTTTGTTTATAGGGGTGTGCACTGTCAAAATGCAAGAAACTGTTGGAATACGTTTCTTTTTGATGAATTTCTGACACAAATTTCTTCAAGTCTCTGTCCTTTACCAATTTAACATCTAAATATGAAATTTAATTTGCACCAACAGTATAAGTGAACTTCAGAAATGATGTTGAGTTATTAATGTAAGCTATAAATACATTGATGAGATCTCTTGGTCCATCCCAAAAAATAAAAATATCATCCAAGAATCTTACATACATTTTACAATAACCATAAAAATGGGATTCAAAGACACATTTCTTCTCCCACTGCAACATGACCATATTTGCATATAGGCCCCACATGGGGATCCCATTGCGACTCCTACTGTTTGAATGAAGAATTCATTGTTAAAAAATATACAATTGTTTTTTAAAAATAATTCAAATAGCTGTTCATATATATTGATCTTGGACTGTGGTATCTTTTTTTCAAATAAATAGTCACATACCCACTCAATTCCGATATCATCAGGTATAGAAGTGTAGAGATCTTTCACATCAATGGTTACAAATAGGTTATTGATTCTCTGTAAGAAATCCCAAGTGTCCCTACAAATATTAATTTCTTCTGCCACATAACTTTTTAAGTTAATGTCTAAATATCTAGCTATGGGGTATGTGACAGCGCCACGTCCGTTAACAATAGGGCGCATTGGTGGATCAGACATATTTTATGCATTTTGGGTAACCCAAAAATACATGGAGTAATTGGGTGATAGACAGATAAAAAAACTGAACTCTTCTATCGATAAGGAACCTTCGATAAACAAATCATTCAATTCATTCCTAATCTTATTATATGTTCCATTCAGTTCATTTAAAGTAATTTTTCTATAAGTATCACCTGATACATTTTTTTTCATCCTTTCATTGTAGTCACATGTAGCCATGATAACAATGCCACCACCTTTATCAGGTTTTATAATCCTTACATCTTTATTACATCCTAGCTTGTTTAGACCATCAATTTCATCTTCACACAAATTAAGAAAATGTACCTTCTTGTCTAAATTCCTAACATCAGCTTCACATATTTTGTCAAACATAGCTAAGGAAGGGTGTAGGGGTGCATTGTATGTACTAGAGATATGCAATGTTCAACAGATTTAAAAAGGACATTTAAATTCAACTTCCTGACAAAATGTCTACGATCCACAAGTGTCCATGCAGTGTCAAAGTTCTTTATTGGGACGAATAATAATCCTTTAGACAGTAGATCACTGTCATTCACATTCAATGGCCAGGCCTGAATGATTCTATTTCAATCACTTGTTTTTTGAAACTGAAAGCCCTGGATAGATAGCCTGTTTATACTTAGTGAACCTTACAATGTGAGAATAAGTATTTTATTAATTATTTTTTATTAGTGCATACTATTTATACACCATTTTTTAATTTTTTAATTTATAGCATAGGTAGATGTTAAAAGTCTTTTTAAATTGCTTTTTTAAAGCTTTTAAATGTATGGTTACTACATTATACTTATGCTTTTATATGTGGTTTTAAAATGTAATTTTATACGTCAATTTTATTGCATTTTTTGTGAACAGGGTTATGTTTCACATAGTACATATTTCATATTGTATATTTATTTTATGTGCATTCTGACCCTCATTTGTATATATATAGCATGTATTATACTCATTAGCTTTATGCATTTTAACATTGGATTAAATGTAATATAATGAATATGTATATATTTTAATGTTTTAAATAGGTATAGTTATCTGGTATAAATACAAGATTGTTAATATTAACACAATATAGCAGTATGAGTTTAATGCAAGCATTTTATTTTAAATGTGACTGGTTAATACACCTTTAAATAATGTATTATATGCATTTCAAACCCTAAGCAGTAATGAATGTGATTGGTTTACATTTCTTTCACTAATTAATTTTATGATATAAAGGTGTTGCCTTTTGGGCATGCTGTATCTTGATAAAGTTTCCTAACTCAGGAGATGAAAGCGCTTGATTTTTAACTCTGTGGCTTAATAAATGTGTTTTATACTTATTAGATTCATTGGCTATTTTTTACAAATCTCAGTACCACCGAAACATTTTTGCTTAACATGTATGTGATGACATTCTGTAATCTAGGACAAAAAATATGTTTTAATACCAGACGAGAGAGAAGTCTTATGGCAGTCTGCTTTTGGAACCTGACAAAGAAGGACCTCTCACCTACTTCATCTTGTCTTGCTCTAGTAAGTGACCAGGGAATAGTATTTTTTTAGATCAGTCAGGAAAATATAGTGAGATTAGTTAAGTACTGTTTTTCTGTGTCTGTGTGAATCTATTCATATGTGTTATTTCAATATTTACTTTGACTGAAACGCTGGTGTCTGTTGTAAGTATATATTTAGTGTTTTTATGTTCTTTTATTATTTATTATTAAATACATTTAAACGTGTTATTGTGGCTGGTCCTTTAGAGAATATTTTAAACTTTGAGTGGCCTTACATCTGTTTGGTTACACTGTGGCCACTCTTGAAAGGCTTACTGCATTGGCTAAACACTATCATTTGTATTAATATTAATTTCACTCAGTATAATTAGGTACCCTTGCAAGAGTCTTAGATTAACTGGCTTTAGAGTATCTGGTGGTATTGTAACCAGCTTATACTATAGTCTGGGTAGAAGGGGGCTTAGCTAGTAAATCTGTGCCAGTCTTTTCCAGGTGTGTGTGTGTGTGTGTGTGTGTGTGTGTGTGTGTGTGTGTGTGTGTGTGTGTGTGTGTGTGTGTGTGTGAAAATCAAATCTCAAAGAATGTGTGTGGCAACTTCTTGGAGCAGGGACATGAAGCACTGATTTTACAGAGAGAGTGTTGGAGGACTTAGCTTGGATGCTCAGCTGAGGACTAAACATTATAGCTGTGCCACTGGGGAGTCTTATTGGGGATATGGAGAGAGAGAAAGAGAACCAGTCCGTGGACTGAGTGTGTTTCCTGTGTGCTCTTAAGGGGAATTGTGCTTGATGCAGAGACCTCACAGGGCCCAGTACAGAACCTTGTGGTATGCCACTGGTGACTGTTCTTTTGCTATAGGTGAAGTCACTCACTTTGACAGTATGTGTTCTGTTGGTGAGCAGTTGGCTAGCCATCTAGTAATGTAGGAGTTAATTCCCTATTGGGAAAGTTTCTGTATAGTTCCTGAGTGAGGGATTGTTTCAAATGCCTTGGCTAGGTCAATATAGGTGGTATACACTGTCTTTCCTTAGTCCAGGGCCTTGGTGACTTTCTTGAAGAAGTCAACCATTTTCAACAGGCATGACCTACCTTTAATTAATCCAAACTGGGTTGGGTCCAGAGTTTGGAGATTACCTATGTTCTTGTTAATAAGGTCCATAATGATTCATTCAATGGCCTTGCAGATGAAGCTAGTTGAGCTTATGGACCTATAACTCCCATGGTCAATCGATGTTCCCCCTTTGTGCAGAAGGATTACACTTGCTCTCTTCCATTAGACTGGAATATAGCCAGTTCACAGGCTGTGTTTAAACAGGGATCCAAGTTGGTCTGCTAGGTCATGTTTTAAGTTGTTTAAAAGGCAACCAGGGATGTTGTCTTGTCCTGTTGATGCCGTGTTTTTGACCTAGGAGTGCACCGAGATGACCTGCTGTCTCAAGATATTAGGCTGAAGAATGATGGCAGGTATACTTTGGAGGATGACTGGAGGGGATGGGGGGGGGGGGTTGCACCAAATCTGTCAGCTAGCAGGCTGGTTATTGCATCTGGTTGAGTATGGGTGGTGCCATCCACAGCAAATTCAGAACATAGCTGAGTATTTTCTTTTAGATTTTGGACATGGTTAGAGAATGCCTTTTGTGATTATCCTTAGCTAAGAAGGCTGCTTTTGCTTTGTAATAAGTTTTGGAGGACTTGACAACATTTCTAAGTTGTTTGTTTAAGCTACAGAAGAATTTCTTCCTCTGCTGAGACAGTTCCCCCTTGTTCTTGGACATTAGATTCTTTCTCTTGTTTATACTAGGGGGTCCACCAATATGGCTTGTTTTTTTGGCAAGACCTGGTTTTAATTCGGTCAGGTACAGCCAATTCTATACAACTGCTTAAGTGGTTATACAAGGCATTGGTGTAAACTTCTGCATATGAGTCTGTGTTATCTGAGTTCAAGGGAGCTTTGAAACTTCTTATACCATCACTTAGTATGAGATAGTTTGTCTTTGAAAAATTCTTAAATGTTTTTGAGCTTCTTGGGGTATCTGATCTTATAATTACATTGAATGATACTGATTTATGGTCTGATTTTACCAGGGAGGAGATTGGGGGGCAATGCTCTTCCATGTTAGTGAGTACTATGTCCAGGACATTTAAGCCTCTTGTGGGTGTGCTGACTAGCTGTTCCAGAGCATTTGCATTTACAAAGTTTAAGAACCTATGTGCCACCATGTTTGTGGTTGTGCATGTTTCCCAGTTGATGGTAGGATAATTAAAATCACCCATGGCTAAGGTGTCGGGCTCTATGGCAAGTGACTCCAGTAATTCCAGGTAATTGATATGTGTTTTCTGTTAAATGGTGGGGTTCCTATAGCTAGCTATGATGTGGTAGGGGACTTTGCCTATAGTTAATTGGACATGGAGTAGCTTAAGAGAGTCATACTTTTTGACCAGTCTCAAGGTGTATTTACCTTTAATGAAGATGGATATACCTCCTCCTTTGGTTCTTTTGTGCTCAATTTGTGGTCTTAATGTATGGAAGGTATTGTAGCCCTGCATGGCCGGGATGCTTTCTGCACCTTTGAACCATGTCTCAGTGACTGCACAGATGTCAGCGTCTTCCAAAGGGAGGAGTGCTTCCAAGGATTGCAGTTTCTTGTTTATAGGTTCATAGGTAAGTACTAGGCTATCTGCCCATGGGCATTTATAAGCCTAGCCACAGAGTGATGGCTTTCGCCTCCCCATTAGATTAGTAACCTGGGCCTCTGTCAACAGAGCTCCTGAAGGGATCCCAGGGTAGAACTTACAATTACCCATCCACTCATCAAGATATCTCTTGAAAAGGGTCAGAGAGGAGCTCTGTCGATTATGGATTGGGATTCTATTCCAGAGTGAGGGGAGTCACTGGGACAGGAATCTATCCCTCCAGCATGTCCTGTTTATTGTTGTACATAGGTTCAAGTCACTAGAACGAGTGATTCTGAGGGATCTTGTTTTTTTGAGGTGAAGCATGTACATTAGTTCAGGGTTTGACATGGCCCTATAGGTCAGACATAGGTCACCTCTGAGAAGACAGTAAGCAACTGAGAAGAGCTGGAGCTTTTTTAGTCGTGCTTCATAGGGTGATTGTTTAAGGCCCTTAATCCTCTTAGCGAGGTACTTCTGTGGTCTTTCTAGTTGTTGCAGGTGTCTAGTGAGGTACAAGACTCCTAGCATTAAGCAACTGTACCTAGAGTTTATCTAGAGAGGATTTTGCTATGTTGGCAGGTTGGTTATTTTTACACACTGCCTAAAAAATGCACAATCATAAGTGTCATCTAACTTGATACAGTAACACAACTACTTGTGTTGCTTGCATGCAGCAAGTTGTAGCTATGTCTGTGACTTGCATTATCAATTACCGGTAATATTGGGTACATGAGCATGAAACACGTGTGGAAAGTAAAGCCTTCAGTGTTTGTTTGGGTGAGTCTCTTAATTAGTCACTGGAAATGTATACACAAGGGCATTCATTTCAGTCAGTTGATTTAATGACTGCACTAATAACTGCAGTATTTTATTTATTTATTTTATTTTACATTTGTTTACCGGGCTAGTCTAGCTGGATACATGTCCATTTTCAGTAGAGGCCTGGGGAGAAAAGCTCAAGAAGGAGAGTACAGATAACATAATAGATGCTAAGACAATCTTTATAAAACAGGCACAGAACTTGGAGAATGTTCTCTTTTTACATCCTGAATATACCAACACTGTACAGCATTAACCACTGATCTACTTTTGACCTTTGCATTATCTTTAATAGCACTAAAGAACATTGCCTTCCTGGATTAATTTTTCAACCTAAAGTTAGAAAGACCTCCATGCTTGTGTTTAAGGACACCACTATTGCCTGTTATGTAAAGTGTAGTTAATTGGGTGTTATTAAGTAAAAGCTCTACTGTTATGCATGATTCAGGAACCTGGAGGATAATGTAATCATTTATTATAATTGCACTGTCGTTTCTCAGTATAGCTATGCTCAAACACTCCTCCTTAGTGAGTTTGTCAGCTTACCTTCTCATAAGGTGCTTGTCTTAATGTGACACCCCAAATGCAAAGAAAAGTATTTAACACATGTGGTGGTGCTGCGGTAGCATTGTCACCTCACAGTAAGACGTTGCCCTGTTTGATTCTCAGCTAGAGCGTCTTCTGTTTGGAGACATGCGTGAATGGGCGTACCTTAGTTGGAGGTTGTGCGTCAGGGCCGGCAACTCGGCATGTAAAAATCTACTGCCAATCATTAGCGGACCGGAGTTCCACTGTGGCGACCCCTAACCGGGAAAAGCCGAAAGACACAACAACAACAACGATGACGGTGAAGAAGATGACGACGATGAAGATGACGACGATGAAGACGATGACGAAGATGACGAAGATGAAGAAGATGAAGAAGAAAAAGATTTCCTTTAGTTGCAAAACATTCATTCTGACAGTACACTACATTGGGTAGTTATGACTCTGAGTCATTAATGAGCTTCATCTTATAATTCTAGGTTTCTTTCCCCCTGTTTCCACTTAAACAGAATGTGACTCCAGAAAGTGTTAGTTACACCATTTTTTGAGTTACCCCTGTGAAAGCCAACTGTGTATAATGGACAGAATTAATACAATGAATATTTACCCTATGTGGCTAAGTCTGTGGCATGTGTGAATAAAATACCACTATCTCTTTAACAGTCCCCCTGTGCAGAAAATGCCAGAATATTTGAAATTTTGACATTAGTTTACCAACCCACACTTACCATACCTACATGCATTTGATTTTCAGTTCATCCCAAATAATAAAACTTTGCTCAACAGACCACTCGACTGCAATTCAGTCATTCACTTTATCGTCAAGCAGACAATTCCATCCAACAGAATGAATAACGACCATATTGTGACAGCTTGAGTTCAGAAAATTAGGTGTATATCTTTAAATATACTTTAATGAGATAAGTGATAGGGATTAGGTCTGCATAAACATCTGCAGCCTGAAACAACCAAATCAAGAAGCTGTTTTTTCACTAACCTCTCAATTGTCCCTATTTTCTAGCTAATGTTCCTATTTTTAGGGCTGATTTACCCCTGTACAGGATGTCCATATTTTTAGAAGTATGTCCCTTTTTTTCCTGGTTTGATTTACCCCTTCACACAATTTTCTGAATCCCCCTCATTATGTGTGATTTTTTAAGATGTCTAGTACACAGAAAACTACACTATGCGACCAACACACAAGTGGCACAAATAATTTAAAGAAAAATGGCACACATCTTATATCTACCATTTTCTGAAGCAAAAATAAGTTACTTTGTGTGGTAGAACTTTGTAACACAGATCATTAAAGTCTGCATATTTTACTCCATATCTTTTTCAATGTGTTTATATTCTTTCATTATTTTAGACTCACTGTTTTTTTAACATGTTTTTGAGTAGTATCCCACATTCCTACTTAATGCCGAAAGAGTTATGTGCAATTTGGGATTCAGAATTCATGCTAATTATATGTCTAGATTTTTAGCAGGCTGCACCTAGTTTTCATAGGCTATGGTTCCTGTTTTTAATGGTTGAGAGGTTTGTTTCTCAGTCAGATGTTTATTGTGGAGTAGAACAGGGGTTCTGTCTGAAGATACTTATTTTTCTGTAGTTGGTTGGTTCAGTTTTGGCCTATTGTAAATGCAGCCTGAAAGAAGTTTAAGTGATCAGTTTTGCCGGAGAGCTAAAAGAAAGGCCCAAGCAATGCCTGCATTTGTAACCTCCATTTTACAGCTTCCCATTAAAGGGAAATATGGGCTGAGAATATGTGGTAGAGTTACATCTTGCAATTGCTAACCATACTCCAAAATGTTGTAATTAGTGTTTCTGTATGTTGTAAAGCCCAGTTTAGGAAGCCATTTTACTACGTTTTTGTTTTGTTCGCCAAATAAAACAGTATGTTTTCAAAATAAAACTGTGTCTTTTACATATTTCTGCAACTAGTGGGTCATTTATTCCCCAATTTCTTTTTTTTCAAATAGAAATGTTGTTTATTTTTACCATACAAATATATCACAAACAATTGCAGATAAGCTGTGAACAGTAATATAGAGGAGAACAAAATATTACTCATTATATACAGTATATACAATTGTGCTGCTTAAGAACAGTGAAATCGCTGAGAATTCACTTAATGAAAAGTCTAGATGAAAGAGGGTAAGAATAATAACTGCACACACTATATAATTCTCCCCCTCTAATTGTTCCCCAATTTCTGTCTTCCTTGAGTTAGTAAAATGAGATTTGGCACTAGTGGGACATGGAGGCAGTTTGGCCAGGGACTTGCTGAAGTAACTCTCGCTATCCCCCTTGTTGCCAAGTGTGTGGACTGCTTTAAGTTAAAATTTCCATGAGGAGTGGTAAGCCAAAGTCTGCATACCGCTCAACCTCTTAGTGCAAGAAATTTGGACAAAGCCCAACAAAATGGTGGAGACAAAGGACCAAAAATAGGGATATTACTCTTATAAACTTAGAAAGCTGCTAGAGTAACAGTGTTTGTTTTAACATACATTTTCTGAAGGATCTGAAGTCAGAAACTCAAATCTATGTCATTATTTAGTGACTTCAGTCTTCAGATCCTCTCAGTGATTTGCCAGAAAACCACAAATTTTATGAGGAACAGCCAAAAAATATGAGACAAAAATCTGGATAGTCTGCAAAAATCTGGACAGTTGAGAGGTATGGGAGACATTTTATTCCTGGTACCTCTTGTATCTATCCCTTTTCCCCCATAACCATGAAGGACCTGTTAAAAGTCTTGGTAGAGTACAAGACAGAGTCTAAACAAAAGCTGCTGCTGCTACAACAACAGTTGGTAGGGCTGACAAATGTAACTCCTATTTCAAGAACTGTACCTACTGTTACGAAAATGAGCAAGGAGGAATGTTGACTCCTGTCTATTAACATTTGAAAAGCACGCTTCCCAAGAGAACTGGTGTAAGTTAGAATTTGCCTAAATATCTTCTTCCACTCTCATTAAAAACCTATGTGGTTATGGCAGATACTGATTATAATGTCTATGAAAAGAGAAAAAAAAAAGAAGTGTTAGCCAGGGCTGGTGTAATTTCTGAAGTGCAACCTGTAAAATGTCACAAATGTAATTTTTAGTAGTTCTGACAAACAGGTAAGAGCACGAATGCATGATTTAAAATGTATCTTAAAAGCTGTGTTTAGAATCTGGTAGTAACGGTTAAATGAAAATGTTAGAAACTGTAGCAGTGGATAGATTTAAAAGAACATTAACTAGTAATATGAGAAAATATTATTGCAAAGCGATCTGAAGAACTCTGACACCTTACCAGCTTTAGCACAGCACTTGGTAGTTATTGACATACCTTTCAACCTCTTTGTGCAATACATCTGGATAAAGCCAAAAATAATGGGGAGCGGAACAAAGGCCCAAAATATGGATAGATTTTAAATATCAATATTTACTTATAAACTTCAAACACTGCTAGATTAACAGGGTTTGTGTTAGAATTCATTTTTTGAAGGATGTGAAGCCTGGAACTCAAATATCTGACATTGTTCAGTGAATTTAATCCTCAGCGATTTGCCAGAAAACCATAAATTTTATGAGGAACAGACCAAAACTATGAGTCAAAAATCTGGACATTCTGAGAAAATCTGGACATTTGAGAGGTATAGTTATTGTCAGTTTGTTTGAAACTGAATTCTGTGCTTTTAAAGTTGCATTGAGAAATGTTCTGTGAAGCTAAAAGCAGCTTGTGATGTGTTCATTTCTTTAAAATATGGAGGGAGAGTTTATAAATTTTGTTCCTCTGATATTGATGAGAATACCATGGACAAAAATGTGAAAACTCAAACAAATGATACAAAATAAACTATTCCCATGGAATATGATAAGACATCAGCTATGATCATTGAATAAGCAACTTTGCATTGAGTTAGAGCCTAGTTAGTAAAGTGTACTTACTATATGTTTGGAAGGGTGATAAGTTCAAGTTTTAATGGATTCTGGAAGGATGATTATCATTGTCAAAAGGTCCTCTGTGTGTAAAGATAAATTAATAGCAAACAAAATGTGACAGTTGATAACTCTTCATGATGATAAAAATCCTCTCACACATGTGGAAATCCATGGAGTTGTAAGAAAACATTTACATCTTACAGCTATTCCATAGATGCTTGAGCCACACCGACAGACCACACCTGGAGTACCTGAACTATCTCAGTGCCATAACTCATCCTACCCATTTTAATTGTTTTCAGGGTCAAGTAGTCTGAATTGGAGAATTTCTGTTCTAATCTTATTTCTATTTCTGGCTAAATTCATTTCTTGCTATTCTTTAAATTGGATGAACTTTCATCCAGCGGCACTTCTTTCATGAGTCAAATGGCTGGATTTGTCTCTCCTTTCAAAATATGAACATTCCAGGACAGCTATTTGACCCATTGTTTGTATGTTTATTTTCTGCAAGGTTCCAGTATTTTACATTTGTAAATATAATACAATGCAGTGAAACAGTATTTGCCCCTTCTTAATTTCTTATTTTTTTGCATGTTTGTCACACTTAAATGTTTCAGATCATCAAACAAATGTAAATATTAGACATAGATAACCCAAGTAAACACAAAATGCAGTTTTTAAGTGATGATTTTATTTATTAAGGAAAAAAAATATCCAAACCAACATGGCCCTATGTGAAAAAGTAATTGCCCCCTAAACCTAATAATTGGCTGTGCCACCCTTAACAGCAACAACTCCAATCAAGCATTTGCTATAACTAGCAATGAGTCTTTCACATCTCTGTTGGGGAATGTTGGCCCACTCTTCTTTGCAGAATCATTTTAATTCAGCCATATTGGAGGGTTTCCGAGCATAAACTGCCTTTTTAAGGTCATGCCACAGCATCTCAATTGGATTCAAGTCCAGAATTTGACAAGTCCACTCCAAAACCTTCATTTTCTTTTTTTAAGACATTCAGAGGTGGACTTGCAGGTGTGTTTTGGATCATTGTCCTGGTGCAGAACCCAAGTGCGCTTCAGTTTGAGGTCAAGAAATGATGGCCGGGCATTCTCCTTCAGGATTTTTTGGTAGAGAGCAGAATTCATGGTTCCAGCAATCACAGCAAGTTGTCCCAGTCCAGAAGTAACAAAGCAGCCCCAGACCATCACATTACTACCACCACATTTGACTGTTGGCATGATGTTCTTTTTCTGAACTGCTGTGTTACTTTTACACCAGATGTAATGAGACGGACACCTCCCAAAAAGTTAAACTTTTGTTTGTCAGTCCACAGAATATTTTCCCAAAAAAGTCTTGGGGATCATCAAGATGTTTTTTTGGCAAAAATGAGATGAGTCTTTATGTTCTTTTTGGTCAGCAGTGGTTTTTGCCTTGGAACTCTGCCATGCATGCCATTTTTGCCCAGTCTCGTTCTTATGGTTGAGTCATGAACACTGACCTTAACTGAGGCAAGTGAGGCCTGCAGTTCTTTAGATGTTGTTCTGTGTTCTTTTGTGACCTCTTGGATGAGTCGTCGCTGTGCTCTTGGGGTAATTTGTGTAGGCCAACCACTCCTGGAAAGGTTTACCACTGTTCCATGTTTTCTCCATTTGTGGATAATGGCTCTCACTGTGGTTCGCTAGAGTCCCAAAGCTTTAGAAATGGATTTGAAACTTTTTCCAGACTGACAGATGTCAATTACTTTGTTTCTCATCTGTTCCGGAATTTCTTTAGATCGTGGCATGATGTCTTCCTTTTTGGAATCTTTTGGCCTAGTTCACATTATCTGACAGGTTCTGTTTAAGTGATCTCTTGATTCAACAGGTCTGGCAGTATTCCTGGGTGTGGTTAGTGAAATTTAACTCAGCTTTTCCAAAAATATGATTAACCACAGTTACTTCATGATTTAACAAGGGGGCCAATTACTTTTTCACATAGGGCCATGTAGGTTTGGATATATTTTTTTATTAATAAATAAAATCATCACTTAAAAACTGCATTTTGTGTTTACTTGGGTTATCTTTGTCTAATATTTAAATTTGTTTGATGATCTGAAACATTTAAGTGTGACAAACATGTAAAAAAAAAAAAAAGAAATCAGGAAGGGGGCAAATACTTTTTCATTGCACTGTACATACCTAGATTGTTTTAGTTTCTCATTTTTTATTGCATCAGTTGTGTATCATGGCATTAAAACAAGTGCATTTTTTCAAGAGTTTGAATCCCTGGCTAACGTAAAGTTGTTTCTAGTAAAACTATATTTCTGTATTTGTGAAATGAGATAGAGTGAATTTGATTGGTAACAAGTGCCACTAAGAACCTGTAGATGCTTTATTGTCTGACTCTTGGTAAAGCAACACACTCAAAAAGCTAAGGGGAGGGGAGCACTACTGCAGCAGTGATCATACAAACATCCATTGTTATGGTATGTTTGCTTACAGAAATGTAGTATGTTCATCATATTGCTCACTGCTGCAGTAGCCTTAGCTATATGGGTAGATTACCCCAACTTACGATATTTGGAAGGTAGAAAGTGAAGAGTCCAGGAGGCCCTGGAGAATGGTCCTATCAAATCATATTCTAGATCTAGAGAAGGAAGCCAGCTTGTAGTGCTTTGTAAAAATATATATACAGAGGAAGTGATAAACAAAAAAAAAAAAAAACAAAAAATATATACAGAGGACCAAGTTGCTTCTTCTAGAATACTTTTCGTATCCAACTCTTTCAAAAAGGCATAGATGAAGGCAAAGCCCTAGTTGAGTGAACCTTGACCCTGCCTTGAACAGTTTTGTTGTGGTGAGAATAACAGAAGGTGATAAGCTTAGACAACCTTTTGGAAATAGTCTGTTATGACAAAGGTTGTTCGGCTGCGGTGGTGCAGCAGTTAGCATTGTCGCCTCACAGCATGAGGTTATCCAGTTCGAGTCTCAGCTGGAGCGCCTTCTGTGCAGAGTCTGCATGTCTTCCCTGCAGTCGAATGAGTTTTAAAGACATGCAGGTAGGTGTGTGTATGTGTGCCTTCTGTGAAGGTTGAATGCTGGGCTGGTAACTGAACACCGTAAAAACTCCACTGCTAATCAGTCTGTGGACCGGTGATCCGCTCTGGCGACCCTCAACAGGAGAAGCTGAAAGACCTGCTTGTGTCCCTTCTTCTTACCTTCACAAGAAATGAATAATTGATTCAAAAGGAAATCTTTAGTTCTGTCAAGATAGTACCTACGTTGTCTGTGAACATCCAGGGTATGGAGTATCGTTTCTCCCCCAGTTTTAGGTTCAGGAAAGAAAATGATGATATGGACAGCTTGGCGTAAAGTAAACTCAGATACCACTTTAGGCATAAAGGAAGTATTAGTTCTTGAAGAAACCCTGTCTCTGTGGAAAATGAGATAAGCTTGAGTCACCATAATAGCCTGCAACTCAGTCACTGTTCTTGCAGACATCGGAGCAATCAGTAAAACTGTTTTCCATGTTAAGAACCTAAAGTCAGCCAGGTTAGCTGGTTCATATGAGGCAAGTGATAGCTTCTCTAACCCAACATTAAGATCCCAAGGAGGAGCCACCAGTTTTCTTGGAGGTCTCATGCAACACCTCTTTCAAAACCAATTCTACATGAGAATACACCAAACGTTGGGGATCCATGGGCAGACATGCTAAAATGGCCAACAAATGAATCTTGATGGAGGAGTAAGAAAGGTGAAAGGATAGTAACTCACACAAATATTATACAATTAGAGAAACACTAGCCCTGAATGGGTGCTGGTTATGCAGCTGGTGCCAACTATAAACATTTTCCATTTGCTAGTATATGATTTTCTAGTATCAGGCTTTCTTGCCTCCATTAATACCTGCTGCACATCCTAGGTAAGCAGATGCCTAAAAGGAATTAAGACCCTCTCATCCAGGCAGTTAGCTGCAGTTGATTGGGGTTGGCTTGTATCAAATACCCCAGTTCTTGTGTGAGTCAATCCATTCTGTAAGGAAGCTTGTGGTAATTGCCCCTAGCATTTCTAAAAGCCCATGTTGCCTGGACCAGAAGGGAGTCATCATAATGACCTTGGGAATTCTTTTTGAATCTTCAGAAGTACCTTGGATATCAGTGTAAAGGGTGACAAACATACAGGAATATTCCTGTCCAGGGGAAAAGAAAAGGCATCTGTCTTCCAGGCATTCTTGCATGGAGTCTTGGAGCATAATCTTGCCAGCTGTTTTTTCAGAGAGGAGGCAGAGTGGTCTGCTTGAGGAACTCCCCACAGATGGATCAAGTCATAGAAGAACCCCTGATCTATGTTTACATTTGTAAGGGTCTGCCTTTGCCCTACTCAGCTTTTCTGCCACACAGTTTTGCTCTTAATGGATGTAGGATGCATGTAGAGTGAGACTGTGCTATAGCCTAAACTAACATGGCTAGTCTACAAAGGGGCTAAGAGCTGGTCCTCCTTGCTTTTTAATGTACAACATGACTGTGGTATTGTCTGTAACAACTTGAAGAGGTCCACAAGACCAAAGATGATTTAAAGAGTTGAGTGCATTGATTAGTGCAAGTATTTATTTTGTATTTACTGGCGTGCATCTATCCTTGGTGTCCCAAACACCTTGCACTTGTATTCCTCCTGAAACTGTTCCCCAAGTAAAGTCTGAAGGGATCCATGTTCAGCTACTGAAAAAAAAATATCCACAAACAGCTAAATATTGAATGTAAAACATCAGATCACAATATTACTGAATGTGGATAATTTTGAAAAATCATTCATAGAATGGCCATAGTCGGCCAACAACCAGGAAGTAATGCAATCCATAAGGAAACCTTTTAAATTTTCCCTTTTCCCCACTGTAGTGAGATCTTGGAGTTGGTATATATAGTTAGGGGGGTTTGCGGGGCAAAGCCCCCAACTTTGGTTGGTTGCAGTCACGATGTTAGCCAACTATGGCCATTCGATGAATGATTTTCCACCAGTATCCAAATTCGGTAGTGTTACATTTTGATGCTTTAGTTTCACTGTTTAGCAGTCAGTGGATATTTCTTTTCTGTAGCCAAACATTGACCCAGTCTGAAGTGTCTGTGGTGAGTGATTGTTTTGGAGTTGGGGGTAGACCTAGATTTAGGGATATTTACTGTTTCTACCAAGTGATTTCTCTTCTGACAAATCCCATAAGTGGGATTTGCAAAGATAATGGGTGTTGGTGCTGGGAACAAAGAGACTTCTTTTATCATTTTGTCTTCCTCATGTGGAGTCTTGCCAGGGATATCACAAGAATAATAGATGACTTGAGACCTCAAATCCTAAGGAATTCCCTTGCAGAGACTGTAGTCTGAGTGGAAAACCCTAAAAATAGATCAGATATTGATCTATTTTTTCCAGTGGAAGAAGAACTGTTTGAACTGTGGTGTCTGGTTAATATCTCAGGAACATAATCCTGTGTGAAAGCATCAAGAAAAATGTTTGAACATTGTCTTGGAATCCCAGCTTATGTAAGAAATTCCTGACACTTTGAAAAATACTCCACAAAGATAAGTAAGTCATCCAAATATGGAAAATTTGGATACCCTGTTGCCTGTAATGAGCTATAACTTGAGCTAGACACGTTGTAAACACTCTTGGTGCAGTGGATAGTCCAAAGGGTAAGGTAGAGAACTGATAATATGATCCAGACACACAAAACATTAGGAAACACCTGACGTCTGGATGACTAGGGATGTGATGATAAGCATCTCTTAAGTCTAGTGTTACTAAGAAACTTGAAGAGAAGGAAGATGTAACAGGTTGCAAAGTGGCATCATTTTGAATTTGGACACTATCACAAATAGGTTTAGGAAAGAAAGATCCAAAACTGGTTTCCTAACATTTTCTTTCTACCTTTGGCACTAGGAACATCATTGAATAAAATTATTCCCTGTCTGGGATTGAGGAACTGGTTCTATCACTTCTTCGGACAGCATGTGACAAAGAACCGGTGGAACCAAAACAGTATGCTCTGCAGAATGAGGAATGACAGCCTGAAAAGGAGGAATTTCCTTCCACTGTCATCTATAACTTTGATGAATAATTTCCAGAACCCATTTGTTTGAAACAATCTGCTGCCAAAGAGAAAAATGGAGATTCAGACTTTCTGGAAGAAAAAAGGGGACAAAGTAGAAGGGGGTCACAAGGTTTCTTGAACAGTCATTTAGACTTGTTAGACTGTTCTTGGTTTTGGGAGGTTCAAGACTTCCTTTTTGAACCCCCTTGTCATTTCTTCTTAAACATCTGTTTACATGTATTTTAGACAAAGGAAATCCCTTGGAAAATTTGGAAAAGGAGAACTGAAAAATCTTAAGAGATTCCCTGATCAGTTTGCCCCTTTCATCATACTTTTTTATCACATCTGCAGCAGAGGGGCAGACACTAAATCTCTATCCAAGGAAGAATTAAAAATCTTATTTTTAAAACCATCTGGGAGGTTCTGAGACAACAGCCATGCAAATCTCCTTAAAACAGTACCAGTGACCATTGACCTGGAAGTAGTATCAACAGTCATACACACAGTGTAGACAATGAGTGCAATATAAGAAACTAAATTCTTTAAAGCAGATGTTTTTCTCACAATAAGAAACTGCAAATAAAACATTCCTCATACTTTCACAATTTGTTAGAAGAAACTTTACCATATGAGCCTAACAACTCAAACGTTTGACAGTCAAAGTTGCAAAACTATGCACTTTTTTCCCATCAATATCAATAATTTTCTAATCATTATTAGAAAGAGTAGGACAGGAATTAATTAAGTGCTTAGCAGCAGTAGGAGTAACTAAAACTATAACTGTCGGGTCAGGTTTGGGATGAGTGTATAAAAATGAGACTGTTAGGATGGGAGGTGGAAGAAGACATAGTCTCTTAACTAGTCATTCTGACTTGTTAGACTGTCCTTTATTTTTTGGGGGGGGGTCCAGCCTTCTTCTTGGAACCTCCTAGCCATTATTTTTTAAATGTCTTTTTACCAGCATTTTGCTGTGACTGTTTCTTTTGTTTATTGCCAAAATTGGACAAAGGAGTAGAATATCTCTTGGAAAATTTGGAAAATTAGGACTGAAAAATCTGAGAGGTTCTCAGTATCAGCTTACCCTTTCCATCACATTTTTTTTTATAATCTGTGCAGCAAAGG
Source organism: Protopterus annectens (assembly GCF_019279795.1). NCBI lineage: Eukaryota > Metazoa > Chordata > Ceratodontiformes > Protopteridae > Protopterus > Protopterus annectens. The sequence goes on along the minus strand of NC_056736.1, from coordinate 721,452,961 downwards.
GACAAAAAAACTAAATCTGCATCCAGTGAAGAATGTAAAATCTCATTTTCTTATCTTTGGGGGGGGCTTCTGAGAATGCAGCCACGTAAAACTTCTCAAAAGAGTATCAGTGACCATAGCCAATATCAACAGAGTCATGCATACACTTTAAACAATGAGTATTGACCTGTGCAATAGAAGAAACTAAGTTAATTAGAACAAAACTTTCCTCACAAGAAGAAACCACAGACAAAAAAAATTCCTCATACTTTAGCAAGAAACCATATAGTTGACAATGCAGTTAAACGAAAAACTGACCTAAAGCTACGCAGTACCCGCCAACAACTCAAACAGTGTTTTTGCAGGGTTCAAGCCCTCCTGCTACCCCCCCCCCCCACACACACACACCACCTGCTAATTATTTATACCAACTCCAAGATCGAACCATAGTGGGGAAAATGGCAGATTAGCCCATCCCACTGTACCACAATCTCAGTCAGAGTGGTTTGCTGAACCAAATTGTCAACCATATGGACCATAAGGGGTTTGACAATTTGGTCATTTGATAAACTGACATAGACCCTTTTGGAAATGCTGTCAGAGAAAGAGAATCCCTCACAGGAAGGATCAGATACCATGTTCTCCTCTGAGTCTGTACCATAAATCTGAGGAGAGAACATTGCATCTGTCCCTTCATCTTCCTGGCCAGATTCAGAATTTTGAATCTCTTCAGGAAAAGAGGTACCCCTCTTTTTTTTTACCAGAAACCACATTAAAAGATGGATCAATAGCCTGAATTTGCCTTCAGCCAGACCCAATAAACTACTTCTGTCCAGGTGAATTTGAACTGGAGCAGATGCATATTTAGTTTTGTATTTCTTTTTGCAGGAAAAATGGGGATGAGAGGGTTGTTAATTGCAGCAGCAACTTCCCCAGGGATGGGCACAACATTCTGACTAAAAAATGAAGACTTCCCTGTTCCCTGTCCCCTCTCCCAGGACCGACATGAGTGGATCTCCCTTGCCCACTGAATGGACTCCAGCAGCCACAGAGGACATGGCTAACCCCTGGTCCATAGATGCTGTAGGTGCTACACTAGAGGTATCTGGGGTAAAAGATGAGTCTTCTGTGGAAGCAGTGTTGGCCACAGCAGAGTCACCCACCTGTGTCTGAGGCAAATTGCCAGCCTGGTGTGATGGCAAAGACTGTTTGCTTAACTTTTTCTTTTTTGGCTGGAAGAAAGACCAACCATAGTACTGGTAGTTTTTTCCATGGTCAAGATTAAAATAGCTCCTCTTTGCTGGGGAAACAAAGCATCACAAACCAGTAAAAATTAAAAATCCCCAAAAGTCACTTTTCCCCTGTAAAAAATAGAGTAAAAAGTACTTTAATACACTTTGGCAGCCACATAGAGTAAAATAAACACAGTTTCTTCAGAGGAAAAAATGGTTTCAGAATGTTTTTAATAACTTTAAATTGATAGGAAACAAATGAGCTCCCATTTTAAAGTACAGTTAAGTCTCATGACAGTCTGTTAAAACACAAACTTCTATGGTAAAAACAACTTTCTTAACAAAGAAAGTAACTTTAAAAAAATAAATAAACATGGAAGTGTTTCCCCAAAGGGAACTTGTCTGACCAGCAGTAGAACAACATAAGCCAACCGTTGATCCTCAAAAGCCTGCAGAGGAGCACTTTCTTCAGTGGTAGGAAAGATCTGAAAGGCTTGGCACCCAAACCAGTCATTTTTAAAAACATGACTCATGCTGTCTAATGGTTTGGGCACTTGGAAGGTGCCCTGAAGCTTTGCAAGCTGGCCAGGTGTTATATTCTTAGCAGAATATAACCAAGCTAGCTAAATCTACTGCTGCAGTGATCAATATGATGAACATCATGAGTTATGTGCTTAGGGTATGAACTTTTTTGAGAAGTTGCTTTGTCATAATCAACATACTCTGTTGAGGAATATATAGAGAAGGTGCAATTAGCAATGTAAGCATTCATAAAAGTTTGATATATTGTCAAGGACTGGGTAGTCAACTAGTTTGTATAATCGATGAGTTGGGATCACTGACTAGTTTGTATATTTGATAAGTTGGGATTATTAACTAGTTTGTATAATCAATGAGTTGGGAACATTAACTAATTTGTATAATCAATGAGTTGGAATCGCTAACTAGTTTGTATAATTGATGAGTTGGGATCATTAACTAGTTTGTATAATCAATGAGGTGGTATCATAAACTGGTTTGTATAATCAATGAGGTGGGATCATTGATGAGTGGGTAGTTAAGGAGTATATTCCTAATCAAATGCCCTACATACAAACACCCCAAATATCTTTTGAAAGAATAAGTTTTATGCTCTGGTTTCAGTAATATTCTTATCACTTGTGTTTAACTTTGGAATAAACCATGGAAGCAAAATATACTTTGGCAAGTTATCAGTATAATAAATGTGGCATTTATTATCAGTGTTGGAACAAAAGAGAAACCACCTGTGCACATAGAGTATAAACTATTTGCTCAGGAGAAAAATACATTTTTTATTGTTTAATATCTCTGCTGTGAACTGAAAAATAAAGTTTATACTTTGCAAGGTTGTGCTACCTGCAGCATAAAATGGCTTCTTTACAGCTACCTGAGTTTATTTCATGTGCTGTGGAGATGTGACTTTAGTCACTTTAACTTATTCTGAATAGGATGGGGTGGCATGATGACTCCATGGAAAGACCCTTGCAACACATCTTCAGTGTTTGGGGTTCAGTCCAGGCTTACAGTCATGAGCTGTGTGGAGTTTACATGTTTTACCCTGTGTTCTGTGGAGTTTCTCGGGACACTTCATCTCCCAAGAACATGCTCTTTGCTTAAATTGTTTGTATATATATATATATATATATATATATATATATATATATATATACGCCATCAGCTGGTCTAGACATAATCAGTGACAAGGTGTGTGTTACATCCTGATATTGTCATACCTCGTCTGAGTGGGATTAGTAGTGTAGGCATGATAATATCTTACTATGATGCACACATGAGTGCATTACTGGTATTATAATTTGTTTATAAGCTAATTGATATGTAATCTTTATTATCTAATATGTGAACTTTATTAATTTAAAGTTTATGGGCCTACTTCTGTATCACTGTACTGAGATATCCCGATACCTTGGATGGAATGAGCCATTCCAATGTTAATATTCCAGTGTGTCATAATACAATCCTTAAATTCTGCTCATGAGACAGCAGAGGCTTGATAAGTCCTAATTAGGGTTGCCAGCTTTCTTTGTGGCTAAAACCGGACTAAGTCACACCTTTGCACCCATAACCCCCCCCCCATTCCACCCCTCTCCCCACCCACCCCCACCCCATTTTGTGACATCACGAGCATGGAACGCCTCTTCTTCTGTCTCTGATGCCTGCTTTGCTTTTTCTCCCCCAGTTGCCATAAACACATCAGGGTTGCCAGCTTTCTTGTGGCTAAAAAAACGACTAAAAGGTCACGCCACCCCATAACCCCCATAACCCCCCTCCTCCCACCCCTCCCACCCCCACCCCACCCATTTCATCACATGTCACGAACGCCTCTTTTCTGTTTCTGATGCCTGGATCAGCCTTCTCCCCCCCATTTCTCCCAACAACATCCACTACTGATACACATATGCCAAACAAAGCAATACAGTCTACAAAAACAGACGAAAGTTCTGTGTACACTACAGATGCTTGGTTGTGAGATAAAAAGATAGCCATTCAATTCATTTCAATTAAGTTCCACAGAAACACTAACCAAACATTAAAGATTTTTTTCAAATTTCACACAAATTGCACTGGTTATGCAAAGCCACAATAATGAGCAAACACATCACGACAGTTAGTCACACTTCACTACAGACATTTCAGCAACATTTCCTGCTTTGGGTCCATCTTGGGTGGAGTAGCAGCAACAATGGGTTGCAAACAAACACCAACACAAAACTAAAAAAAGGTCAGCACAGTAATGCATGCATTCAACTGTGAACCCCAGATGAAAGAAGTTCAAAGGCAGGCAAAAAAAAAAAAGTTTAAATATTTCCTGGGTACATTTTTTTCTAGGTTGCAAGAAAAAGAAAGCATCAGTCACATCAGTCACCATTTAGTGACTGCAAGCTGAAAGGATTACCAGAAAGCCAAAACCCTTACTAAAAACTACCACACATAACACACAAAAATCAGGGAAGTCCTTTCAAAAGAGCTGAGAGAAGAGCAGATATCTGGTTGTCTGCATCTGCATGACTGAGGTAAACATTCCTGCACAACATCACATCATTTTTGTTTCATTTCATCCCACCCACTCACTTTTAGTCCAGTGCAGCCCAGCACCTCACAGTACCACTGTCTGCAATGCCAATGACGATGATACAGGCTAAATAGCTTTACAGCCATTTCAGTTTCATGGCTTTTACAACAGCCATAGCATAGGTTAAAAAAAGAGCAAAGAAAGGGATTGTTTTTAAATTTCAGAGCACCCAGTTTGCTAATTAATTATGTTGCTTTGCTGCAATTGCTGGTTGAGTAACTATGCATAAATAAAAATAATAAGTGCTTTGATAGCTAAAATGAAAAATAATAAGTCAATAAAGCTACTTTTCATCACTAACACTGCTTTCCCGAAAGCTTCTTCTCTGTTGTCCAGTTTGAATAGTCCTAAGTTAAAAAAAAATTAATAAAGAAAGTGGAACTAAATGCCAAATAAAATACATTAAATCAAAAATTAAAACTAATTAAAAAAAAAATAAAAAAAAATGTAAAAAAGCCTAAATAAATTAAGTATAAATTGTTCTTAACAACTTTTTTGCACAACAAGGTGGTATAACACACATATTTCACACACAGCTGACAGTAATGTAAACAACTAATCCCACCACTACATCAGAGTGTTTGAAAGAGTAAAAGAAAGCAACAAAGAAAAAGTGAAAGTAAAAGTTGACCAAGTTGATGCACTTAACTCTCACGCCAACGCTAACGCCCATGAGCTAAAATACCAGATTAAACCTACTGCGATCAAAGTTGAACTCTTCCTTGAACTTCTGAAAATGCTTTCTTGCTTTGCTATTGCTGCTCGGGCTGCCTGCCCGAAGTGAGCCCCGGAGAGCAATTTGAGACAGGCTCAAAGCCCTGAGGACCTGAAATACCTGAGGTCATTGGTCATGAGCGCACGCCGGCCAAATTAAAAAAAAAATTAAAAAAAAAAGGAAAAAAAAACGGACAACCGTCAACTTTTCTTTTTTCTAACCCGGACAGTCCGGAAAAAACCGATAAGTCCTAATTCAAGTGAGAGTGAACGTTTGCCTGTATGCATTCAAATGGGCCTAGTGAAGAAAAAAGGCCTGTTGTTACACATAATGCAACTGTATCAACTCAAGAGGGCCTAGGGAAGATTGGCTGTGTTCTAATGTATCCTGTATGAGTGTATAGTCTATGATGCCTAGTAAAAATCATCTATGTTGTTATGTATGACGTACCTTTGTTCATGCAACAGGCCTAGTGGAGTTCAGGCCTGTCCTTTTGCTTGCTGTTGTATCCATTCAGTAGGGCTTACTGAAAGGCCTAGTTGTGCTGATGTTAGCCCTTGCACATGGTTTAGCTAAGGAGCACTAGTGCAGGATCCACTACAAGCCTCACAACTCAACTGCCCAGGAAAAACTGCTTGACACTAATAAGTGAAGTAAACAAATCCTTGTAACACATGTAGTAGTAACTAAACAGTAAATGAGAAAATGATCTTTAACAAAAAACACAAAAACGTGTTTCTGTATCCCTATGTGGGAACTTTCCCCTTTGCCCCTATAGAGAAGAGTGATCACTAAAGCATATCTTGTTTTGTGCTTTTTCCAGGATTCTGCAAGGCTAGAGACCATCCAAAGTATGTCACTTTCAGCAGTGACTTGTTGGCGTTTATATCAAGTTATCGAAAGATGAAAATAGCGAACGCTATTTCATTGGCCCCAAAAATCTAAACATGAAAATATCGAACATTCAGAACAGCAAATTTTTTCCCATGGAAAAAATTTGCTGCTCCGAAACACATACACACAAGACAAGCACATCAAACAGCATCCACACTCATACACTTAAATTCCTACATCTAACACTACACTAAACTAAACATATACAACTATCTACACACTTACCTTAACCCAAACCCTAACCCTAAGGTCCGTCACTATCGCACACTCACCTAACCTGTACCCTAACCCTAACTCACTTGAACCACCCCTAACCCTAAAGTCTGTCACTATCGCACACATGCCTAACCGGCACCCTAACTCTAACTCACTTAACCTGCCCCTAACCCTAACATACAAGCAATCGCTCACTTACCTGAACCCAACCTCTAACTTTCCACCACACTGCTAAGAATAGTGAAGCAACAGAAACAGCCAACCGAATTCTTTCCCAAGGAAAGAATTTGCTGTTCTGCAGCTTCACTATTCTTAGCGTACGCTGAATAGTGTTCGATATCAGAACATTCGAAGTTTTAATACTGCTCTGATATAGACCCACTTGTTGCTCTTATATAGATCGTGCAACTGCAAAAAACGCAAATGCCAACTTGAGCCGATGTGATACAATCAGTGTGATATGCAACTGACCATACACTGAGATGTCACCTGTGCATTAGGTGCATTATGGAAATAGGTGGCACTACTCCAACACATGCATTGCCTGTGCTGGTAACCCCTCTGACTGGGATCAAGTTTCAGCTTTGGAGGCCTGAAATGTTGATTTCATGAATGTGACAAGAAGCAGAAGAGGAGAAAAAAGGGTCTCATAATTAGATCTGGCCAGATGTGTCCAGTATCCTCTGGTGTTACTATATAGAAGTCCCTTTTCCCCACTGTGTACTGGAGAATTGCCTGTAGAGTATTTACTTTGAGAAGCCAGTGGTGAGTGAAAGAAACAGTAGTCAGACTGAGTGAGACTGCCAGAATTCAGGGTACAATTATTTTCTTTTCTTTTTCCATTTTTTTTGCTTGTTTCCTGCTGCAGCTGAATGGCATCAGCCATGTCCCACAGTCCCTCCTTGATTTTGTTCTTGGTTTTTGATCTCTAGCATCTGTCTGACTTATCCCTCACAGAGCAGGGGACTTCAAGTAGAGAAACTTTATATGTAATTCACTAGGGAATGGGCAGTTAGAAGACAATGGCATCCCATTACAGCATCATCCTATCAGCTGACCTACCTGCCCCGTCTGACACCCAGTGTGCATTTTATAATGCATGCACCACTGAACTAGAGATGTCAGAGAACTGTTAATCCGTGGCTAGAAACCCTTCCCCAAGATAAGTAAACCAGCAGAAATGCTGTTCAGTACATATCCATCCGAAATTGGGCTCACTAGTCAAACCCATGTTGCCTGGGTCATAATTAGGACTGCATCCTCTCAGCCACGTACCCAGCAAGAAAAATAAAATGTACACCACCTTTTCTGCTCTACACAACTTTATGCGTATAATGTTCATAAATGGCTGGGGCCTGAGTAGTTCCATACATGTAGTACACTTGAGAAAGTACACAGCTGTTGGATGTGTGTGTGTAGTTCAGACCATAACTCTGTCATCCTGCTATATGGTGACCGTAGTGCAGATTCTGCCTTCACCTTTCCATGAATTAGAAGACATAATCTTAAACTGAGTAATGCTATTTCCTACCACAGTTTGAATTTATGCCATTAAGATCTCTTATTGAACCTGGTTTGGATGTGCACAGATGGCAGCCGAGCACGAATTACCTTTACCTGTACACTGTATAGCCATAATGCGTATGATTATGCAGGTGATTATGGTTATAATACCTCGTATGCCACATTGACTGACCTTAATATGCTGTTATACTCCATGGTATAGCCATAATGCATATGATTATGCACGTGATTATGGTTATAATACCTCGTATGCCACATTGACTGATCTTAATATGCTGTTATACTCCATGGTATAGCCATAATGCATATGATTATGCACGTGTTAATATGCTGTTATACTCCATGGTATAGCCATAATGCATATGATTATGCACGTGATTATGGTTATAATACCTCGTATGCCACATTGACTGATCTTAATATGCTGTTATACTCCATGTTGTTTGTGCACATAGAGCTGTAGCCTGGAACATGGCTGAAAATGTTGTATTTTAACTATCTTACCAAGTCAGCTAACAAATGAACTAATAAATTAAAAATTATGGACTGCTTTCAGCAGTGGCCTGTAGCATAATTTAGAGCTGTGCAGGGTTGTATTTATCTGCAGTGATATGTATAGTGTTTTGTATTTTACTGTGAAAAAAATGCAGAGAAATTGCACGAGAAAGAAAAAAAATGTAAAGTGAATTTTACTAAGGAAAAGTATAAAAGGATGATGCGTAGGCTGCATAACAGGAAGCAGCAATGCTTTGAATGATACAGCAGTGCATCTCTGGTTTCACACATCATTTAACACCTTGTTATTGTCCAAACAAGGTGTCTTCCCATTTTCTAAATGCTCAGTGTCTGTGTAGATTTTGTGTTTTTCATTGTTTTGTTGTTTGCTGCTTTTTACAACGGGCATAACCTCCCTCTGACAATGCGATACTGTTTCTTTTCTGCAAACCTCTTCTTTGATTGTAAATTTTTCAGAAGAAATTTTGAATAAGTATAAAAATTCAGATAGTGAAATATTTAAAACTAACTACTTCAAATAGTTAGAACCAATCCGCAGACAGAAGAACTTGTGTTTAACCAGTATGAATTTATTGTATAAAATATCCACAGGTGAGACAGATTAAAATTTAGAAGGCAGACAATGTAAAATATAAGCACTTTCGTTCCAAACCAGTATTTAAAAGGAACTTCATCAGAAACCTGATGATGGTGGTATCTGATGAAGTTCCTTTTAAATACTGGTTTGGAACAAAAGTGCTTATATTTTACATTGTCTGCCTTCTAAATTTTAATCCGTCTCACCTGTGGATATTTTATACAATAAATTCATACTGGTTAAATACAAGTTCTTCTGTCTGCGAATTGGTTGTAACCGTTTGAAATAGTGAAATATTCCTTAGTTAACAGTAAACATTTAGTAAATCACCTGGCTAGTTTTACAGTTTATGGAAAGACTGATTTTATTACAGATATTGCTTAATTTGCGTTACTAATATTTCCTCTCTTTGTGTTTTTCAGTTCCTCAGGGAGTGATACTTGTCTTGTATCTTGGTGTCCTGCTTTTTCTTTACTTGGTGCCTTTGGGGATGTACTCTCCCTGCATTATGGAGCCAAAAGACCTTGGACCAAAGCCTTCTCTGTTTGGACACAGAGGTGCACCAATGGTAGGTCTAAAAAAAATAAAAAATAAAAAAAAATAGTATTGCTTATTTTGCATGTCATCAGGTTAATATAATTTGGCAGTACATTTAGGAAAGCAAGCAAACCTCTTTAGATGAAACACTTTTACTTGAGCTATTCTGGAAAACTGTCTGTGGATTACAAACCTCAGGAGATCCCTATCAGACAGGCATCTTGGTTATTTCAGCTTGCAGTGATAATTGCCATGGAAGTAATAATCAGTGCTGGCAGAGAGCTGTAAACAGACAAGGAGCAGGAATGCTTTGAGCCAGCTTCAGAATTGCTCACCCAAAGATTTACACTCTTCAGCTTCAGTCATCTCCATATGTCTTAGCCTAAACTGTTTGGCTTATATTTTGCCAAGGATATGACCACCAGACAGCTTTCAGAGCCTCAGGGCACCTTCCACATGCCCTAACCAGCAGGAACTTGAGCAGAGCCACATGATAGCAGCAGTTTGGGAGGCAAAAGCTTCTGAGCTTTCTTTCTGACAAAGTTCACTCCCTGTATGGGCTTTGTGAAACTGATGGTTGGTTAGCTGTCCTTGAGTGCTGGGCAAATAAGTGCTCTTCTGGTTAAAACTTTCCACAACAACATTTTTTCTGAGGGAAAATGCATTTTTGATGTGTTTATGTATATTTTATGTCACGGATGTGGATTTTATGCACTTTTTTAGGGAATTTTTACTGGGGAAGTAGTTGTGAGAGAAAATTGTATAAAATTCTTTGATTGTATTTTTTTTCTATAGTTCTATGTAGAAATAATACTATTGGGGCAGGATATTGTGGTTTTGGTGACTATCAATTTTTTTTACCTCAAAACTCTTACCTTTTTTTTTTTTTTTTTCTTTAGGTTTCACACTTCTGCCATAATGCCCTCAGATCAGCTAGGGCAAAGGTTTTATTCATAAAATCAGGCTGCCAATGCCATTACATCAGTCTTTCTTGCCGTGGAGCCCAAAGCAGAAGCAGTCTGCACAATTGCCAGTCGGCCGCTACCTGAGTTTTCATTTCCGAATTGAAGTTGAAGTTTCTAAAGCTAAGTACCCCACTGGGGATCCTTTTTTCTTGCTCTAACCGATGTCAGAAAAAGTTAACAATTATCTCGCCTATGGAAAGTAAATACCACACAGAGACTTCCATTCTTATTCCATCACCTGTTTAGGACCAGACCATGACGTCCCTCGATGTCGCTTTTGTGCTTTGTTCAACACCAGAACTATACATCGTTGGGCCCTTGTCGTAGCTAAATATTTTCACTCTCAGTCCTCTTACTCCTATATGGCTTTGGTAAGCCATCCGAGTACCGATCTTCTGAAAAAACATAAGGATAAAGACAGAGACAGACCGCACAGGTCCAAATCTGCTGATGATGCTTCCGTTAAGCAAGTCATCAGTTCTCTGGTCCTCAGTGAGGCGCTTTCGCAGTCCCTGATGCCCACTTCTGTGGATTCGCAGGCCACTACCGAGACCCGTTTGGAGTCTGGTATGCCGCGAGACTCTTCTTTGACTAAGGATCCTGTGGATGTCTATACCTTGGATGGGTCCGGAGCCGCTGAGCAGGCACTGGCTTCTGAGGAAGTTCTTCACACTACTGATACTCGACACAAACTGACGACTTCTTTTGTGTCTTCAGTTCTTTCCAAAACTACTGAGTTTCTAAGGCCCAGGGTACGAACTACGCCTAAAAAACCAACAACCCAAGCTCAGGCACCTGCTTCCATGCCTCAGTCTCAAATGCTTAAAATGGTGGAAGACCTTATTATGCTTATTAGGGAAAGCCAGGCTACCCTTCCAAAAGAAAAAAAGACTAGTCCCCTGTAGTTTTATCTGAACAGCAGTCTGATAATGCTAAGGTTTCTGAATATGAAGACATGTAACCCTTCTCTGCTTATGAGGATTCTGATGCAGAAGAATCCATTCCTTCTGTCTCTCACCTGAGGATTTTTCATTTGGTGAAACCCTAAATACTTTAAGGGAGCATTTCCAATGGAAATGTCAGGACTATGCTCGGTCAAAAAAGAGACTCAGGAAATTCTTAGATTTGCCACAGCACAAACCTTTAGCCATTCCTCCTGTCCTGGATGTTGTGGATGATGTTTTTATAGAATCCAGTTTGACTCCTGACACCCTTCCTCCTGCTCCCAGGAGACCTGACAGGTACTACAGAGTCCCTGACTCTCAAAAATTCATTTTCAAAAATCCTACTGCTGACCCAGAGATCATCTTCCAAGGACCTAAAGGAATTAAAGCAACCTCAGCTAAGAATCCCACCCCCTCAGACAGGGATTCCCGAGCTTTAGACAGATGGGGTAAAAAAGTATACACCTCTGCAACTCTAGCTATTAGAGCACTAAATTGTCAGTTCCACATGCTGAAATATCAGCAGCATACCATGGAACTCCTCAAACAAAAAAATATCTTCCTTTCCTGTTTGTGCAGAAAATAAAGAATTACAAGAGCTTATGCATTCTGCAAGCCAAGTTACTAAGAACACCTTGCAATGTAGCTTTGATGCCCTAGAAGCATCTTGCAAGGTAGCAGTCACTGGTTCTGCCCTTAGAAGGCATGCTTGACTTAAGGAACAGACCTTGCCAGATCATGTCAAATCAAAATTATTGGACACACCATTGAATAAAGACAATTTGTTTGGCACCAAGGCAGAAGAGGTCTTAAAAAAGATGGAAGAAAAGATTCCTAAGCAATGGAGTTCCTCCTCTTCAAAGACAGGGAGTGCTAGGCCACACCTTTATGGTAAAAACTCACAATGACTTAACACCTCCACCCCTTACCTCTGCCCAGCTGCTTGTGCCCCTAGGAGGAAAACTCTCCTTCCATGCAAACAACTGGTCCTCTATTACCAACGACCGATGGGTCCTCAACATAGTGTCCCAGGGATACAGATTTGTTTTCTACACTCTGCCAACCCCAAAAGGGTTCCCAGATCTCCCTCCAAACCAGTGGGCAGAGGCCAAAATGCAAGTCCATTACCTGCTCTCCATGAGGGCAATACAGCATGTTCCTGGAGACCGGATAGGCCAAGGTTTCTATTCTAGACTCTTCCTGGTACCCAGAAAAGAGGGCACCTGATGACCATTACTCGATCTATCCATTCTAAACACCTTTCTGGTGATACCAAAATTCAAAATGCTCACCCTCCAGCAGCTTCTTCTTATGCTTTCCAAGGATGCTTGGCTAGCCACCCTAGAACTAAAAGAGGCCTACCTACACATCCCAATCGGGGAATCTTGCAGGAAATATCTATGTTTCAGGGCAGGATCTATGCACTTACAGTTCTCTGTGCTTCCCTTTGGCTTATCCACTCCTCCCACAGTTTTCACAAAATGTCTGGCTCCAGCCATTGCTTTTTGTAGACAAAGAAATATTCAAATTTACCCCTACTTAGACGATTGCCTGATTCAGGCACAGTCAGGAAAAGCTGTTACAGCACCTGACCTTTGTAAAGGACCTACTGACCTCCCTGGGGTATATTATCAATGAAAAGAAATCAAAATTAGTCCCCACACAAAAAACAAAATTGTATTCCTGGGAGCAAGCCTGGACACAGCATCTCAGATGGCATTCCTTACTCCAGAAAAACAAGTCTACCTGACAGGTTACTTCTCTCAACTAGCCACCAGAACCCAGTTATTTGCAAGGAAAATCCTGCAAGCTTTAGGGTTCAAGGCCTCCTGCATTCTACTCATTCCATATGCCAGGCTGCATATGAGGAAACTACAGTGGTACATAAAAAGACTTTGGTGTCAACACTCTCAAGACCTGGAAACTATTATACCTACGATACCCTGTCTAAGTGCAGAGTTTCTTTGGTGGGCAGCAGCATGCAACCACAACAAGGGACTTCCCTTCTCACAACCCCATGCTGCCCAGACCCTCACCTCAGATGAATCAGACTATGCCTGGGGTGCACACCTGGACAGCAGGTGTATTCAGGGCTATTGGAGCCCAAATCAAATACATCTGCACATCAACCAAAAAGAGATGCTAGCTGTTCAGCACGTCCTGACAGCTTTCAGACCCCTTTTCTTCCCGTGGCCTCTAGTGATCAAAACAGACAACACCACAGTGATGTAGTATATCAACAAGAAGGGAGGGACTCACTCTTACCCTCTCTGCAGGCTCGCCATGACCCTTTAGCACACAGTCTCAGCAATGCAAATCCACCTGCTAGCACAGTTTCTGCCAGGCTCCCTAAACTCTCTGGCAGACAACTTAAGCAGAAACCTGCTAGACCCCCACGAGTGCAGCTAGACCACAGAACCTTCAACCTTGTAAGCCAGAAATGGGGCACCCCAAAGGTGGACCTCTTTGCCTCCCACTCCAATCATCAGCTCAGCAAATTTTGCACCAGGGAACCTCACAGCAAGGCCTAGAAAGTGGATGCTCTATCCTTCCAATGGGTAAACTTCTCGATCTATGCATTTGCCCGTCTACCACTCATTTCAAGGGTACTGCTCAAAATAAGGGAGGAAAAACCAAGGGCAATCTTGATTGCCCCAGACTGGCCACATCAGCACTGGTATCCACTGCTGTGCAGCCTGTCACCCCTGCCACCATGGCATCTACCTCGGATGCCAACACCCCTGACCCAGAAGAATGGAGAATTCATGCATCCACAATTGCAGACCCTGAACCTGGCAGCCTGGCTTATTCCCTGATTTCTCCTCCAGCTGTCAGCCTAAGCAAACAAGTCCTGGATGCTATACATGAGGCCAAATGCCCAACACTAGAAAATCCTATACTGACAAGTGGTAAAGGTTTTGCACCTGGATCCAGGCTAAGGGAGCCAAAACAGCACAGCCCTCCCTACCTCTCATCCTGGATTACGTAGCAGACCTACTACACAAGGATCTATTCTTCTCTTTTATTAAAATTCATGTCTCTGCCATCTCTGCTCATTACAGCACAGAGTCACCTCTCTTCTCACACCCTCTCATCAAACAGTTCCTAAGAGAGGCTACCAAATTAAGGTCACCCAGAACAGCTCCTACCCCAGCTTGGGACCTTAACTTTGTGTTGGAAAATCTCACCCTACCCCCCTTTGAGCCTGCAGCTTCAGCAGAGTTAAAATTCCTCTCTTGGAAAACAGCCTTGCTTCTGGCCATCACTTCAGCTAGAAGAGATTCAGAGCTACAAGCACTCATGGCTGCAGAGCCCTTCATCATTTTCCATGCTGACAGGGTCTCCCTCAGGGCTAACCCATCCTTCATGCCTAAAGTGGTGTCCAGTGTGGCTCTCAACCAATCCATTCATTTGCCCACCTTTTCCCTAACCCACAAAACAAGGGGGAAAGGATTCTGCCTTCTCTGGATGTGCACAGACAAGGATAAATCTTTTAGGGAAAACTGACCAATTGCTAGTCAGCTTCTCAGCAGGGGCAGAGGGCAAGGCCATATCCAAATAAACAATCTCCAAATGGATAGTACACTGCATCCTTTTCTGCTACAAACAGCAAGGGAAACCGCCCCCAAAGGGGGTGAGGACACATTCTACCAGGACAGCCTCCTCCTCTGCAGTTTTTCTCAGAGGGGTCCCCACCAGGGACATCCCAGAGGCTGCAACATGGACTTCTGTTCATACCTTTACCAAGCATTACCACCTGCCTATCTTCTCCAAATCCAGGGCAGGCTTTGCCACCACAGCCTTTCAGGGCATCCTAGCCAGCCCCCAGTCTTCTTGACTGCCTCCTCCATTTTCTTCAGCTTTGGGAATCAACCCAAGTGTGATGACTGCAACAGTGAAACACGAAGAATATAGTACAGTTGTGTACACTTACCATAAATGTAGATGTTCAAGTGTATTCACTGTTGCAGTCCTGGTTTCCCACCCTCCATCCCCCTTGTCTGTCTGTCTCTCTCTCTCCCCCTCTCTCCTTACAGGGAATTGTTGGTATTTACTTTGTACTGATGGTGTTCTTCCACCATAACCTAGTTCCCTATTTGGGGTCTTCTGACAGTTGGGGCAAGAAAAACTGATGTAATGGTGTCGGCTGCCTGATTTTATACCACTGATGACCTGACATCAGTCCTGGAGTGACAGCAACTGACACAGAAATTCTAAGCCTTTAGTATTCGGGCCGACTGAGGGCTACCCCTGGCAGGATAACCCAAGTGTGATGACTGAAACAGTGAATACATTCGAACATCTATATTTATGGTAAGTGTACACAACTGTACTTTCTCCCTTCTTTTGAAAATTGCCAAAGGTAATTACCATAACTTTCCCTACAGATTGGATCAGCATCTTAACACTTTCATTTTTCATATTCCTGTGCTGGGACTTGTAAGAAGAGAGTTCCTCTGGTCAGTGGACCAGGTGTCTCTCAGTCCAGGAATCCCTTTCTCTCCTGTGGTTCTTTCTCAGTATGTTCTAACAAGTGTCTCATACTTTGTTTTGGGGTTGTATCAAAAGGGTTGAACATGCAAGGTCTGTGGAACAAATGTCGATGAAAGACAGCGTTTATCTGCCAATAAGTCCATGAAGATAAACTAAAGGCTCTAAAGTTGTAATGTATCTTTCCTTGCTTTTTATTACAGAAGTCAATCCTTGTAAGAAAGCTACAACACGTCCTTCTAAGGACACACCTTTGTTTAGTAATCCCTGTGTTTTTTAACATATATATAACTTGAGACAGTACACGCATTCTTGTTAGGATGACTCACAAGACCAAGGCTACACTACTATACTAATGAATCCTTGGAGTACGTACAGTAACAATCATTGTACCCCAAGCGTTGGTTTTGGGGCCTCTACTGTTTGGGATGCACTTTTCTGAGGTGCAAGCCAAAACCAGTGGTCTGTGGCTGATCAAGTATGCAGATAACTGCAAGCTTGGCGCTGTCATAAATTATCCTAGTGATGTCAACATCCTCCAAGAGGGCCTTACCCAAACTAATGACTGGTGCCAGAAGCATTGCATCAAACTGATGCCAAGAAATGCATCATTATCCCATTTGGGGAAAATGGCATCCCTACTAATTATCACATTATTAACAACACACTAAGCATGCAATCAGTTGTGAGGGGACCTGGACACCCTGGTTGATAGCAACCTGACTTTTAACAACCACGTTGCCTCCATTGTATGGAAGTGCTTTCTACATGGCCCACCTCATAAGTAAGGGTATTTCATCCAGGAACAAGGAGGTCATAACATCCCTGTACTCCTCCCTTATCAGACCCATTATCGAATACAGTGCCCCCTTTGACATGTACCTTGCCAAGCACATGCAGCAGTTGGAGAGACAAGAGAAGTTCCTGACCAGGAAAATCCAGGGTCTCAAACACCTGTCCTATACAGATAGGCTAAACACCCTGTCCCTCTACTCAGTCTCATACAGACTGCTCAGAGGTGACCTGCATTTTGCATACAAAGCAGTCTCAGACTCAGCCTTGATGGAGTTGCTGCATATCTGTAAGTCAAACTCCACTCATGCAACCCGCACGCAAGGTCTCAACTTGGACTGTGACATTAATAGAACTTGTTGGCGGGAATTGATTTATGTCACAGTGAATCCCCATCTGTGGAATAGACTCCCTGTCCATGTCAAGCAGAGTACCTCACTAACCCTCTTTAAGAGGAACCTGGATGACTGGATGGGAAACAGAAAATATACCCCTGGGATCCCACCTGTGTCCCTGATAGACAGGGAAAACAGGTGCTGACTTTGTGGGAACATGGGTGAAATTCTTGGCTAGGCTTATAAGGGCCTCCAGGCCAATAGCCTAGTATTGTCCTATGAACCTATGAACCTACTAGCCCAGACAAATTAAAAAATAGCTGTTACGTCCTTATAAGGATGAACTACAGCAAACAGGTACAAGCTTGGAAACTGGAGCTGGCCATGATTATTAATTCTCAGTCTTTTACTGAGATATTAATACTCAATGTCATATGTGATATAATACTTTTGACTTTGGTAACCCACACTTATTGGCTATCAAAGTTCTGGCCAGCTTAACCAGACCTACAACACTGAGGGCCTCCAAGGGTTTTCATGTTATTTTTCCTGCATAACTTGAGTAACTAAGAATACATGAGTTAGCTGCCCTCAGCTGACTGGTCAGTTACTGCTTTGTTATCAACAGTGACTTAACCCTACACGCTTCTTAAGTGTAGCTACCTCACATTTGAAAAGCTTACTATGGCTGATTTAAGATTGCCTTGCACAGGGTGATAGTAGTCAAGAAATTAAGTGAATGGTCTTAAAAGCTACGGGCTCAAATACTGCTTGCAGCAAAGCTTTATCAACATTTTCACTGCATGAGCAGAAAGGCAGTATTGTGGTAACCCCAGCCTCACCTGATTGACAAGCAATAGCAGTTTGTTAGCCTAACATATGATCAATTTCAAGTAATCTTGTGATCAAGACAGCTATTGTTTCTCAACTACTACAGGCTCATTTAGCATGTCAGTATTGTTTTCATCTGTTGTTTAGTAATTTGTTAAGTGAGGCAGATAAATGAATAATGATACAGTACAGATTGTGCATTACTCATGTCTCAGTAATTATTTGATGGTATTTCACACTCATGGCTCATGGAATGCTTATAGATATATAAAATATACCCTGCATTGATAAATTACATATAATTCACCATGTTTTATATGAGTTAATAGCAAACCGCTTTACAGCTGAGGCCTGAAAATATGAAGAGTCCAGAGAGGGATATTTTAGGTGATTTTAATATCACCGCTGTTTTGCCTTTTACTTAACCCGTTAAGCTGTTTATAAACTATGGTTACAAGTTGTGGCTACAGATTCACATACCTCTCAGCTGTCCCTGATTTCCAGGGATGTTCCTGATTTTGACTCAAAATGTAGCTCTGTCCCTCTTAATCCCTCCTAAAACTGGTGATTCTTGGAGGAAAGGTGGTTAATTATACTGAATAAATAATGTCAGTAATTAAGAGTTATAGATTTTTTTTTTATTTCACAAAATGCATATTAACATTCTTTTATTCTTGTCTCTGATTTTTCTGGGTTTCTCCCTGAGTCTGTTGAAATTTGTCCCTGATTAGTTGAGAGCTATGCGTCAGAATGACTACCAGAAAACAACCTTTTTGTGGATGGTGTAATATTATTTAGCTCATCAGCAGGAGAGTGTGATGTAAAAGAACTTGAACAATAGAGATTTTATATCTAGGAATAGATAAAGGGTCAGCAATGTAGCTTGGTGTTTCTTTGATATACCTTTTCACTTTTAGCTATCTAAAATGTGATTTTACATCAAGAAGGCTGGCACTGCATTCTAGTTGCAGTAGTAAAGTAGCATGGTCTGTCTGAGTTTGGAAACACACAGGGAGGAGTAAAGTCCAATTGTTTCATCAGCCAGTGGGCTTTTTAGGGACCTACTTATGTGTTAATCTGCATTTGAGATCTACTTTTGCTGTGGTTTTACATTAAGAAGTTCCAGGATCATCCATCTTGTGTTAGATGTTTACCTGATCTCTCTGAGCTGAGAGGCACTTCAGGGTACTTAAAGTGTAGTCATTTATTGGCCAGAGGGCACAGTAAGTAGTTTGCAACTTTTTTCTGTTTGCTATGAATTAGGCACATTTATGCAGAGTTGTTCACTGCTCTGTGGTGGTTAGCAATATCCTGTATAGTAACAAACCAATATAGTTAGTACTTAGGACTTTAAACCGTAACACAGAAAGGCTTTGGGTGGAGCTAAACTTAGGGCAGCTAGTTAGACCGTCAAATATCTCTAAGATCATAGCACTATCTAAGATTTACCCTTCTTCCCAGACACCACTCGTGACGCCTGTGAAACCAAGACCGTAAACTATAATAACCCAACCCTAATACAGACAACATGGATTTGCAATTTTCTAATGTTTCTGTGGCCAGCTTGTTAGATATGGGCATCATGAAACAATATAGTAATTATCACATCTAGTCAGAAAACCTTTTAATCCTTAAAGAAACTAACACAGTATACAAGAGGTGTATATACACAGCTTTCTCTGAGGCAAACATCTCACTTACAAACCAAATGGCCAAGAACCCTTAGACTACATCCTTAACACATACTGCTCGCCACACACACAGACCGTCTTATGCCGAGGGACTTAAAAGAAACTTCTCCAAACCTCAAAGACATCCTAAGCAATCAAACTGCAACATCTACCCTCAGCAATCACAAAACACACCCCAAAAGCAACACCTAACATCACACATAAGCCTACACCCAATGATCCCCTAAGGACAAAGCCCATAAGGAAAGCAAACACTTTACCTAGTACTTTTGTCATAGGGAATTCTGTTGTATGACAAACAGATAATCCTCTCAGCAAACCAGACAAGGAGAAGATAACAGTTAATTGCCTATTTGGAGCCACAATATTACACACACAATCAAGCACTGCTCCACAGAAACCAGTATGATTCTGTCATAGTCCACATGGGTGTAAATGACCTGAGGCACACCTCACTGAACTGCATGAAAAGAGACATTATGGACAAGTATGTGCCTTACACTGAGCAGCATTCTACTTTCACCAAGGATGATGCCACATTATGGAAAGAAAATTATCAATTTTTAATAATTGGCGTGTTTTCTGGTGACACTACAGGGAAATCAAATATCTATCATTATAGGAGGACATGGTTAACAGACCACTTTGCTTTGCCTAATATGGTCTGCACTTGCCCCCTGGGCTTTTTGCTATTGGCTAAAAGTTCATCCCCTTAGAGCCTTTTTCAAGACTGTCAAAATGACAAAACTACCAGTATAGCAAAATAAATAAATAAATAAATAAATAAATAAATAAATAAATAAAAAAAAAAAAATTAAAAAAACTCAAAGCAACCTTAAGTTGTTACTGCTCAGTCCTAGGAACCTAAACAAGAAATTCCATGCTCTACAAGCTCTCCTCACTCTGGAGAATGTAGACATTTGTGCTGTTACTGATACTTGGTTTAAAACTGCAGAAAGTACTCCATCAGTGGAAGACTACAGTGCCGTCCACACATTTAGACCAACAGCAGCACAAACAAGGACTAAAGGTGGAGGTTTACATCAGCAGCAAATACAACTCTAGGTTGGTTAAAAAGGATGATTCCCTGGGGTTCATCCGTGGCCAAGTCTCCATAGAGAAGGTTCCCTACCATGTCCTGGCAGCTGCTGGCTAAGTCTCCATAGAGAAGGTTCCCTACCATGTCCTGGCAGCTGCTGGCCAAGTCTCCATAGAGAAGGTTCCCGACCATGTCCTGGCAGCTGCAGGTTGTCGCTTATGACCCAGTGAGCTCACTGCTCTTACCTGGACCTACTAAAGGCACTCACCTTCTAACTAAATACCCTAGTCATTGGAGACGTTAACTACCCCTCTGTAGACTGGGAAATGTACACTGCCTCTAACTCACAGACACAACGTTTCCTGGACTTTATCAACACAAACACACTAGACCAGATAATGCACTCTCCAACCGGAGGATCAAACATATTATAGGTTCATAGGTTCATAGGTAGGTACTAGGCTATCTGCCCGAAGACATTTATAAGCCTAGCCAGAATGTTTTGGCTTTCGCCGCCCCCTTAGATTAGTTCCCTGTGCCTCTGTCCAGCAGAGCCACTGAAGTGATCCCTGGGGTAAACTTTCTGTTTCCCATCAACTCGTCAAGGTTTCTCTTGAAGAGTGTTAGCGAGGAGCTCTGCCTAATGTAGATTGTAATCTTGTTCCAAAGCATGGGAAATCTCTGGGACAGGAATCTATCCCTCCAGCACATCCTATATTGTTGTGGTGAGGTTTAGATCCCTAGAGCGTGTGGCTCGAGGTGATAAGGTTTTCTTTAGGTGGAGCATGTCCATCAATTCTGGGTTGGACATGGCCTTGTATGTCAGGCAGAGATCACCTGATCTCCAGAGATCCATCTCAGTGAGACCCTTTAGGAGGATGTCTGTGTTAGCCGGAGAGTCAATTATAGCCCATAGTTTGCAGTCGTCTGCAAACTTGGTCAGCCATAGTCCTCCTGTGCTTGCCTGTACCTCTGAGCAGTATATGCTGAACAGGAGGGGTCCTAGGACTGAGCCCTGGGGAATGCCACTTGTAACCGGTTTAGAGTCAGACCTAGCTTCTGCAACTCTCACCGTGTGGGTTCTGTCCATGAGCCAATTGGCAACCCTTTGGAGAGGCTGAGTTTGAACAGTATGTTTAGGTGATGGGTTAGTTGATATTTGAGCTCATGTAGGATGCAGCCCGGGACACTGTCCGGTCCCACTGATGCTGTGACGTTCTTCGTGTTTCACTGTTGCAGTCATCACATTTGGGTTTATCAAAGTCTTGGGTCCTGCGTCAGTTGCTGTCTCATCTTCTGTTAAGTCAGGTAGTCAGGGGTATAAAGCATGCAGCCGATGCCATTACATCTGTCTTTCTTGCTATGTGGTGCCAAAAGCAGAAACAGTTCGTAAGTGCCAGTCGGCCGACTCGTGAAATTTTCGTTTCGAGTTTCAGAACCGAAGTCTTCAACTAAAGCTAAGTATCCCATTGGGGAAACTTTTTCTTGCTCTAAATCGATGTCAGTAAAAGTCAATAATTGTATTTCTTGTGGAAAGCAAATACCTCATAAAGATTTTCATTCATACTGTATTCCTTGCCTAGGCCCTGATCATGATCTACCACACTGTTGGTTTTGTGCCTTATTTAAACAACGAACTATTCGTTGTCGATATATTTATGCTTTTAAATATTTTGGTACTCTATTTAATTATCCAGATATGTCATCGGTAAGCCACCTGACTACCAACGTTCCGAAAAAACGCCAAGATAAAGACAGAGACAGGCCACCTAGGTCCAAATCTGCCAACAATGCTTCTCCTAAGCTAGTCGCTAGTTTGCTGGTACTCAGTGAGGTGGTTTCACATCCCCTAATACCCGCTACTTCAGATTCGTGGTATGCCACGAGATGCTTCAACTGTGGAACCTGCATATGTCTCTACCTTGGATAGGTCCGGAGCCTCTGTGCAGGCACCGGCTTCAGAGGGTGTATTCAGGCCTACTGACATGCATATTAAACCAATGCCATGTTCTTCTTCCAGGCCTAAAACTCGAACCATGCCTAGAAAACCGATGCCCAGACTGCATGATCAGGCCTCTATGCCTAAAAACAAATGAAAAGAAAGGCTGAAGACCTTATTACTTTAATCAGGGGAAGCCAACCTTCCCCATCTAAGAGACCTAGGACTGAATTTGCTTATGATACTTCTGACCAGAATTCTGAAATTTCTGTTTCCTCTGATGACCAGGATTTACCCTTATCTACTTATGAGGATTCTGATGCAGAGGACTCTATTCCTTCTGCTCCCCCCCAGAGGATTCCTCTTTTGGTGAAACCTTGCATACTCTTAGGGAGCATTTTCACTGGGAAAGCCAGGATTAACTCTGATTCTAAAAAGAGGCTTAGGGATTTCTTACTCCTGCCCCAACACAGTTCCTTAGCTATCCCTCCTGTATTAGACATTGTTGATGATATCTTTTCGGAATCTAGCTTGGCCCCTGACTCTTTACCTCCTGCTCCCAGAAAACCTGATAGATATTACAGGGTTCCTGACTCTCACAAGTTCCTTTTTAAAAATCCTACTGCGGATCCTGAGACTATTTCACAGGGACCCAAGGGCATTAAGGCTACTACTGCCAAAAAATCCTACCCCCTCTGATAGAGATTCCAGGGCACTGGATAGATGGGGTAGGAAGGTATACACTTCTGCAACCTTGGCCATTAGGGCCTTAAACTGCCAGTTTCATATGTTAAAGTATCAGCAGCATATTACTGGATTGGTTAAACAGAAAATGATGTTGATTCCCGACTGTGCTGAAAATAAGGATTTACAGGATTTAATGCATTCTGCTGAAGTTGGAAAACATACTTTGCAATGTGGTTTTGATTCACTAGAGGCAACTTGCAGGGCTGCCATCACTGGGTCTGTACTTAGAAGGTATTCTTGGCTTAAGGAGCAATCTTTGCCAGATCATGTTAAAGCTAAATTGATGGATGCTCCCTTAAATCAGGACCATCTGTTTGGCAACAAAGCAGAAGAAGTTTTTAAAAAGATGGAGGAAAAAGCTAAATCTATGCAAACTGTTAAATATTTCCTACAAGTACAGTCTCCAAGATTTAGTAGGCTTTAGCCCTCTAAGAATTGGTCCTTTCCTGCCTCTTCCAGGCCTTCTCAGTCCAAACCCAGAACCAGCAGAACACCCAGGCTTCAGTCCCAGGGTACGCACAGGACTAAACAGTGGGGGGCTCCCACTTCCAAATCAGGGAGTACTAAGACTCCCCCCTATGGTAAACTGTCTCACTGACTTCACTTTAACACTTCCAAGCATTTCACAACTGACTGCGCCTTTAGGGGGAAAGATTGCTCTGCAGGCAAAAAACTGGAAACCCATTACCCAGGACAAATGGGTTTTAAATATAGTGTCCCAAGGATAGAGATTTCACTTCCACATGTTACCAACCCGAAACAGTTGGCCAGAGCTACCCCCAAATTAGTGGGCAGAGGCTCAAAAGCAAGTACTCTCTCTTTTAAGCATAAAGGCTATTCAAACCATACCAGAAGAGGAAAAGGGACAAGGTTTCTACTCAAGACTTTTCCTGGTACCCAGAAAAGACAACTCATGGTGTCCTATCCTGGACCGTTCTATCCTAAACACCTTTTTGGTGATTCCAAAATTCAAGATGCTAGCTTTTCACCAGTTGCTTCCTATGCTAGGCAAGAATGCCTGGTTGGCAACACTGGATTCATAGGAAGCCTACCGGCTCATCCCAGTCAGGAAATCTTGCAGAAGATGCCTATGCTTCAAAGCAGGCTACATGCACTATCAGTTCTCTGCACTGCCCTTTGGCTTATCTACTGCGCTCACGGTATTCACAAAGTGCCTAGCTCCAGTCATTGAATTTTGCAGCAAAGAAATATTCAAATATACCCATACCTGGACGATTGTCTAATTCAGGCAGAAAGCCAGGACATACTTTTGAATCATCTGGCATTTGTACAAAAGGTGCTAACTTGTCTGGGGTTCACCATAAACAAAAAGAAATCACATCTGGTACCCTGTCAACAAATTATATTCCTGGGAGCAAGCTTGAACACAACTTCCCAGATGGCTTTCCTCACGCCAGAGAAACAAATTAATTTGACAACTTACTTCAAACTAATGGCTACAAAAACCCTGCTATCTGCAAGGCAAATAGTGCAAGCCTTGGGGTTCATGGCCTCCTGCATTTTACTAATTCCATATGCAAGACTGCTTATGAGGAAACTACAATGGTATCTAAAAAGCCTATGGTGTCATCATTCTCAGGATCTAGAAGCAATGATTCCTATCATACCTTGCCTACAGTTAGAGTTTCTTTGGTGGGCAGAGGCCTGCCACCAAAACAAAGGACTACCATTCACTCTACCCTCTGCTGCCCAAACCCTAACAACAGACAAATCAGACTATGTATGGGGGGCTGACCTGGAACCCAAGTCAAATGCATCTGCATATCAATTAAAAAGAAATGTTAGCTATACAGAATGCTCTGACAGCCTTCAAGGGCCACATTCTTCCAGGACAATTAATGGTAAAGACGGACAACATCACTGTTATGTGGTACACAAACAAGCAGGGGGGGTACCCATTCATAACCCCTCTGCAGACTAGCCATGGGTCTGTGGAACACAGCCTTGAGCTACCAAGTGCATCTACAGGCTCAATTCCTGCCAGGAAAACTAAATACACTGGCAGACAAACTAAGCAGAAATCTCGTGGACCCACATGAGTGGAAACTGGAACCAAAGACTTTCAACATGTTGATAAACAAATGGGGGAGCCCAGATATAGACCTGTTTGCCTCCTCTCAGAACTACCAATTGGACAAATTCTGCACAAGGACTCCCCACAAACAAGCTTGGAAAGTGGATGCTCTGTCCTTTAGCTGGAAAAATCTATCAGTTTATGCCTTTCCTCCTCTGCCTCTCCTCTCCAAAGTACTACTAGAGATCAAACAGGACAAACCAAGGATGATACTGATTGCACCAGACTGGCCACGCCAACACTGGTACCTCCTCTTGCGCAGTGTGTCACTGCTGGGTCCATGGTACCTGCCTCAGAGCCCTGCAGTCACAACAGGAGAGCCATATTCTGCACCCTCAACTTCAAACCCTGAACCTGGCAGCCTGGCTAATTACCTAATCTCTCCATTACCATCTCTCAGTAAGCAAGTATTGGATGTCATTTTGGAGGCAAGGAGGCCTAGTACTAGAAAATCTTATGCTGAAAAATGGAAAAGATTCTCTGCCTGGAACCATACTCAAGGGATGGTCACAACAGCACCAAATTTACCTCAGATTATTCAATACTTAACTGAGATACTTCACAGGGGCCTTTCTTTTTCCTCCATCAAAATTCATGCCTCAGCCATTTCAGCTCAGTACAACACAGAACCTCCCCTCTTCTCTTATCCACTGCTCAAGCAGTTCCTCAGAGTGGCCAAAAACTTAAGACCACCCAGGAGAGCCCCAACTCCAGCCTGGAACTTTAACTTTGTATTGGAAAAACTCACTCGTCCTCCTTTTGAGCCAGCTGCAAGTGCGGAGTTAAAATTCCTTTCTTGGAAAACAGCCTTCCTTTTAGCAATCACTTCAGCAAGAAGGGTGTCTGAATTACAGGCCCTTATGGCAGTGGAGCCTTTCATAATTTTTCATGCGGACAGGGTGTCCCTCAGGACCAATCCCTCCTTCATGCCCAAGGTAGTATCCAGTGTGGCTCTTAATCAGTCCATTCATTTGCCAACCTTCTTTTCTAATCCACAGAACAAAGGGGAATGGATACTGCACTCCTTAGATGTGCACAGACAACTTAGATTTTACTTGGACAGGACTAAATCTCAGAGGAAATCTGAACAACTGCTGGTGGCATTTGCTGCAGGGGCAGAGGGGAAGGCTATTTCAAAGCAAGCCATTTCTAAATGGATAGGCCATTGCATTCATTTCTGCTATAAGCACCATGGAAAACCTATGCCACAGGGGATCAGACCACATTCAACCAGGGCTGTATCTACCTCTACAGCCTTTCTCAGAGGTGTCCCTACCAAGGACATCCTAGAAGCTGCTACCTGGAGTTCTGTACATATTTTCACCAAGCATTACCATTTGCCAATTTTCTCTAAATCCAGAGCTGGCTTTACCACTGCAGTCTTGCAGGGCCTTATAGCTGGGCCTATTGTTCTCTAAATTCCTCCTCCCATCCTTAGCTTTGGGAATCTACCCAAATATGATGGCTGCAACAGTGAAACACAAAGAACATAGTACAGTTGTGTACACTTACCATAAATGCAGAAGTCTGAGTGTATTCACTGTTGCAGTCCTGGTTACCCTTCCTCCAGCCCCCTGACTTCTTTTGGCTATACCTCTATTCTCCTTTACTATGCTTAAAAGCTTTTTGCTGTATTTGCCTTTGTGTTGGAAGTATAACCTTGCATATATATATTTAATTGCTTCCCATTAGGAGGGCATCTGACATCTGGGGCAAGAAAAACTGATGTAATGGCATTGGCTGCATGCTTTATACCCCTGACTACCTGACGTCACAGAAGATGGGACAGCAACTGATGCATGACCCAAGACTTTGATAATCAGGCCGACTGAGGGCTACTGCAAGCAGATAACCCAAATGTGATGACTGCAACAGTGAATACACTCGAACATCTACATTTATGGTAAGTGTACACAACTGTACTTTTTGGCTTTGGAGAGGGCTGTTTTAACCTGAGTGTCTGTAATTTCAGGGGCTCTACATTCTTCTGGTATGGTTATGGGCCCTTTTGGGGGTGAGAGGGGGTGAAGTTTGCACTGAACCTGTCTGCCACGATGTTGGCAATATCGGTTGGTTCAGTGTATAGTGTGCCATTCTGCACTAACTCTGAGCAGATCTGAGCACTTAGATTCTTGACATAGTTAAAGAATACCTTGTGGTTATCTTTGGAGTCCTTGGCAATTTTTCTTTTGAAGCTAGCCTTGGATGATTTTATGAGGGATTGTAATTTCTTGCCGATACTAATCAGGGATGTCTTTCCTCCTTGGGATTTTACTCTTTTCTGTACTAGTTTCCTCCTTCTATTGTATAGCTTGTTTATGGCAGGGGTCCACCAGACTGGTTTCCTTTTCTTGGAGGAGTGAGTCTTGGTTTTGCTTGGGATAGCACAATCCATGCATTCCTGTAGATGCCCATAGAATGCATTAATAAAGGATTTTGCAGCTTGAACAGCGTTATCCTTTAGCATGGGGACTTTGAAACTTTCCACATTGGTCTTAAGTAACGTGAAGTTTGCTTTTAAAAAGTTTTTCATGGTGGTTTCCTTGTCCAGTGGTGGGGGCGGAATGTGGATATCCAAAATGATTTTTTATGGTCAGATCTAACCAGCGAGGGGTTAACCTCCAGTGTGGAACACCAGTCACCCATGTTGGTGATGACCAGGTCCAATATGTTGTCACTTCTGGTGGGAGTGTTGACCAGTTGATCCCGGGCGTTTGAGTTTATAAATTCTAGGAAATGTTGGGCAAGGGAGTTAGTATTTGAGTAGTTCTCCCAGTTAATGTTTGGGTAGTTGAAATCACCCAATATTAGGGTGTTTAGTAGGATCTTTATGTTTCCCAGTGTTTCCAGAAACACGGAATGGGGGTCCTGGGACATGTTGGGTGATCTGTAGCAAGCTACAATTTGAATTGCAGTTTTGCCTATTGTTAGTTGCACGTGGATGATCTCTGAAGCATCGTGCTGTGCCACTGACATGGAGGTGTGGGTATCCTTGATGAATATGGATACTACCCTGCCTTTTGTATTTCGGTCCAAGTTCTGTGGCCAAAATGAATCATATAAGTTGTAGCCTGGTAGTGCAGGGGTGCTCTCTGGAGCCTTAAACCAGGTTTCTATTATTGCACATATATCGATTTTCTCCATACTGAGGAGTGCCTTGAGTGCATGCATTCTGAGGTTTAGACTTCTGGCATTGAGTAGCATTACCCTCAGAGTTTTGTTACTTGTGCTATTTTTGGCAGTGGGATTGTCTTTTGAGCCTTGCCTATAAAAGGCACTATGGGGGTGGCAAGAGCCTTGGCCAGTATTCGAAAGCCTAAGGGTGACAGGTGCAAGCCATCTCTAGTGAAGCAGCGTGGCTTGTCGAGCATGTCATCCCAGGTGGACAGACACTGGATCCCCTTTGAATGACACCAGAAACTTATCCAGTTGTTGAAATTGATAATTTTTTCTTTATACCGTGGTATCATTCTTGGTGAAGGCAGGATGCTACTCAGGGTCAAGATCATACCGGCCTGTGCTAAGTGATCAGAGAGCTCTTCCATGTCTCTTTTCATGTAGTCCAGGGGGGTATGGCTCAGGTCATTCACACCAACATAGACAATGACAAGAGTCATATTTGTACTTGTTCTGGAGTGACCTGAGTGCTTGTGTTATGTGGCGGATCCTGGCACCCTACAGGCAGCTAACAGTAACCTTCTCCTTATTCAGCCTAGTGAGTGGGACGTTCAGTGTGCCTGACTATAGAGTCACCTATTACTAGTATGTTGGGTATGTTATTTTGCCTTAAGGGCTGTGATTGCGTGGCACACTGGTTTTGTGAAGTATGTGTTTCATGGTTTGTGTTGGGGGAGTAGAGGTTGCTTGGATGTCTGCTTTGGAGGTCTCTGTTGCTTTTGCAGATTTTTATTTACAGCCTCCGAGTAGGTTTTTGTGTATTTATGTGTGTTTTTTGCCAGTGCTGGTTTAATGGGTCTATGTGAGACTGGTGGTGTGATGCCAGTATTTCCCTTCTCCTCCTGATTGTCTGATCCAGTCTTGGGTTGAAAGAGCTTAGCCTCCACTTTGGCTGTATAATTGCATCTTTCGCATGTTTTAGTGTTTGGTGGTAGGAGGAGAGGGTTGTCTGTGTATGAGGTAGTTATAACATTGCCTCAGAATGCCCAGATTCACCAGTTGGACTGAAGAGTACACCTGAAACTGCCCTTTAGGCATGCCTGGATAGGTACAGTGAACTGTTTTACTGAATGGCTGGTAAGGTTGAATAGAGAGCCTTGTCCTTCTGTACAGTATAGGTGGGTTTAGTGCTAGGGTTTATAAGTGCTTGCTATGAGTTTTGAGCAAGTGCCGGGCTGAGAAATGAATGGCTTGAGTGCTTAAGTTGAAAGTTTGTCTAGTTCCAAGGGAAAAATTGAAGAAGATACTTTGTGGAGCCAGGAATAGTTATACCCTAGCTAACCTGTGCAAAACCGGTGCAAAACTGGGCAAATGCAGTTTTTATAGCAGGGAAATGAAAGAGAGAGAAATGATCCCAAAATGACCAATAAACTACTAATTTCTGGGCTGAAACCACTCCTCCAGGGACAGATAGGCTGTTCAAAGCTCCCCTCTCTCACATGTGAACAGAAACTTTCTTCTATCCAAGTAAGGTATTTGCAAACACAGAGATTTGTAACACAGCCCTGAATTCAGCAGTAACCTGAAAACTGGACTATACTAGCTTAGGAAGGCAGGAAACAAGTATATATATATATATATATATATATATATATATATATATATATATATATATATATATTTTTTTTTTTTTTTTCCAGAAAATAAAGCAGATACAATCAAAAAAACACTTTAAATGCACAGAAAAGGATGCTATTTGGACCTAGTACTCACCAACATGGGAGAGCATTGCACTCCCCCATGTCATATCCTCATTGTTAAAGTTGGACTACAAAACTGTCTCCACTGAAATAAAAATCAACCTAGAAAACCCAACTAAACATGTAACAGTTAGGAACTATAGTAATGCAAACTACATCGCATTAACTTACAGTTTGTCAAAAATCATGGCTCCCACAAACCCAGAGAACACAGCTGCCTATACAGAATGATTTATAGAAACCCTGTATAAACATGTACATGGCTGCATTTGGCTGCTATACCTACCAGAAGTAAGCCCAGATCTAACAGCAAGAACAAACCACACAGGTGGAATTCTTACCTTAACAGGCTATATAACAAAAGAAAAAAGTCATAGCCAAAATCAGAAAGAGCAACTCTGTTAGAGATAAGAGCTCTCTGATTCAACTAAACAGAAAACTAAGTGGTCTAATAAAGTCCAAAAAGGCCAGTTATGAAGTCAGGATAGCCTCCCAAGCTAAGGACAATCACAAGGCCTTCATCGGCTATGTCAGAAACCTTAAAGGTAACACCCACCAGTGTGCAGAACTGATTGTAAATGACACCACCTTGACTGACTAGGGTTACATAGCAATTCTACTGGCTGATAAATGTAGCTTTAACTTCACCCCCCCCTCTCACCCCACTACGCCCTGTGAAATCCCTTCTAGTACATCTCCTCCACCGACTGTAAAGAGGGAGCAGGTCCTCCAGGTGCTCACTAAGGCCAAAAATCACTGCTTCTTTGGATGCTGACAATATCACTGGTTGCCTCCTAAATAGCCTTCACCATGACTTAGCAGGACCGCTTGAGGCCCTGTTCAGCTGCAGCCTCAAAACAGGTCACTTGCCAGGTGAATGGAGGGCCACAACGGTCACCCCTCTTCATAAGGGTGGACCATCAGCCGACTCTGGGAACCACAGACCCATCAGTCTGACAAGTCCAGTACGCAAGACCATGGAATGAGTTATCATGGAAGTGATATACTAGGACAGTGGCAACCAACAGACATTGGACCCATCCAAATTTGGCTTTAAGGGAAGGTCTTGCCTACTTAACCTGGTAAACCTCTTCAAGGAGGTTACCATGACTATGGATGAGAGGAAAACAGTGCATACCACCTACCTTGACCTGGCCAAGGAGTTAGATACAAAACAATACCCCACTCAGGTATTGTTGACAAACTCAGAACTGTGAATAAATTCCTGCATAACTCGCTGGATTGTCAGCTGGCTCATAGATAGGACCCAAGAAGTCAGGATTGGTGAGACCACCTTCACCAAGAAACTGGTCACCAGTGAATTACCACAGGTCTCATTTTTGGGCATGCTCCTGTTTGGCTTCTACTTCTCAGAAGTTAAGGCTAATATCAAAGGCCTCTTGCTCACCAGATTCACAGATGACTGTAAATTTGGAGCTATTGTAGACTCCCCCCACAATGCCAACATCCTACAAGAGGGTCTGACACAAACAAATGACTGGTATGAAAGCCAGAGATTAAACCTCAATGCAAAGAATTGCTCTTTGCTGCCCTTCATCAAATCAACCACCCAAGCTAATTACTTCATCAGTAAAATACCCATAAGAGTTGATGTGATAGTTAGGGCTTTTGGAAGATATGTAGACAATAATCTGGCATTCAACCAGCATGTATCGAAGGTAGTAAGGAAACCATTCTGTTACCCAGCTCATAACCAATGGTATGACATCCAGGTCCAAGGAAGTAATAGTACCACTCTTCTAAGACCTTAACAGAGCTGGCAGTGAGCATAATGCCCCTTTTGGCATGCTCCTAGTCAGGCACTTGCAACAGTTGGAATACCCTGAAAGATTCCTCACCAGGAGAATCCAGGGTATGAAAACCCTGTCCTACACAGATAGCCCTAAGTTCCTATTTTTGTAATGAGTGATAAATGATATGATAAAGGACTATCTAACATTTTTAGTGCCCTTTTTTCTTTATACCAATAAATAAGTGCATGATACTGCAAATGGCCAGTGAGTGTGCATGTATGTGAGAGCCAGTGCATGTGTGCATATATGTGAGAGCCAGTGCATGTGTGCATGTATGTGAGAGCCAGTGCATGTGTGCATGTATGTGAGAGCCAGTGCATGTATGTGAGAGCCAGTGCATGTGTGCATGTATGTGAGAGCCAGTGCATGTGTGCATGTATGTGAGAGCCAGTGCATGTATGTGAGAGCCAGTGCATGTGTGCATGTATGTGAGAGCCAGTGCATATGTGCATGTATGTGAGAGCCAGTGCATGTATGTGAGAGCCAGTGCATGTGTGCATGTATGTGAGAGCCAGTGCATGTATGTGAGAGCCAGTGCATGTGTGCATGTATGTGAGAGCCAGTGCATATGTGCATGTATGTGAGAGCCAGTGCATGTATGTGAGAGCCAGTGCATGTGTGCATGTATGTGAGAGCCAGTGCATGTGTGCATGTATGTGAGAGCCAGTGTATGTGTGCATGTATGTGAGAGCCAGTGCATGTATGTGAGAGCCAGTGCATGTGTGCATGTATGTGAGAGCCAGTGCATGTGTGCATGTATGTGAGAGCCAGTGCATGTGTGCATGTATGTGAGAGCCAGTGCATGTATGCATGTATGTGAGAGCCAGTGCATGTATGTGAGAGCCAGTGCATGTGTGCATGTATGTGAGAGCCAGTGCATGTGTGCATGTATGTGAGAGCCAGTGCATGTGTGCATGACCTGCAGTG
Organism: Protopterus annectens; assembly: GCF_019279795.1. Classification (NCBI taxonomy): domain Eukaryota; kingdom Metazoa; phylum Chordata; order Ceratodontiformes; family Protopteridae; genus Protopterus; species Protopterus annectens. The sequence goes on along the minus strand of NC_056736.1, from coordinate 721,420,172 downwards.
GTTTGATGCCTCTTATGGGATAAGTGCTGCCACTGTAGGTTCCAATGCCCCTGATCCTGTTCTGGACAAAGGGGGCAACTGTAGAATGAATGAATTAGTGAATGAATAGATAACTAATTAATATGTCTTCTGTCATGGGCACAGTTGTTATGGCCTTAACAAAAGTTACTAAGTGCTATTTTATTCAGCCATTATATGACCTATCATTGAGTATAATGCCCCCTTCGGCATGTACCTGACCACACATGCACAACAGTTGAAATGCCCACAAAGATTCCTCACCAGGAGTCCAAGGTATAAACACAGTGTCCTATATGGACTGCCTTAAAGTTCTGTCTCTATACTCTGTCTCATACAGGTTAATGAGAGGAAATCTATGCTTGGCATAAAAAGCATACTTGGATCCAGCTCTGATGGACCCATTACACATCTGCAAAATGAACAGCATCATAATTACTAGATCCAAGGATTTAAATTTGCTTTTGACATAAGTAAGACATATTGGTGAGACAGATATGTGTCTCAGAGGAACCCCTTTCTCTGGAATAGGCTCCCCCTCCATATGAAGTAGACTCCATTGATAACCCTATTTACGCGTAACCTTGACCAATGGATGGGAAATCAGAAATTCACATTGGATCTAGCCCCCATGTCACTGATAGACAGAATCAGACTGTAATGCCCAAATTAACATACCCCCACCCCCACATAACTTCTAGAAACTTCCTAATTAACATACCCCCTCCTAATAAATGTCAATGACACAAAGAGATACAATTAAGTTGGGTTGCACATCTAGGCGTATAAAGGCCGTGGTGATCATTAGTCTAGTATGTACCTATGAACTTATGAACTACTAAAACAAGGAAAGTGGATATTTGGACCTAAAACTACATTCATAGAGCAGTCCAAGGTAAGTTTGTTCATCTTTTCTAACTCTTTAAGATGAGACCGTTATCAGAGGCAGTCTTTTGCCATGACTTAATCTTAACCTCAAAGACCCCCAGTGATGGATCCTTTTTTTTGTACTGCACCAATCATTAATTGGCTCCTTTTTCGGGATGTTTCCACTCTCAGAGAAGGTTTTTTTTGCTCATGATCCTGTGTAGTGTAATATAACACTTCAGTGACAAAAATGTGTTAATTTCTCCACCCGCCAGTTCTTGTTTGCTATTCACAAAGTTCAGATCTTGTTCTCCTTCCTATCATGGCAGAAGTTCCTGTATTCAAATGCTCTGTAGTTCTGTTTTCTGGTATTAGATTTTCTAAATCTGATTGCCTTAGAAGGTTAAGAATGTCAGGAGAAAGTTCATCACGGAGCTGATAGGAAGAGACCCTGTCGAAAACCACTGGCTGGGCTGGAGTTTCAGTGCCTAAGAAATCACTTGGAGGACTAGCCATAGTCCAGTCCTTTTACAGGTAGGTCTGAGTTGCTTTTGGTCTCTCAGATGTGTTTCCTCAGGTCTGTGAGAGGCAGATCTGTTGTTCCTAGCCAGGGGTTATTGAAACTTTCCAGTGTCTGACTCAGTCCTAGGTCGAAGCAGGCTGGTCACTTGGAATGGCCTCTCAAGTTATCTAGTCATGGGCTATGGACTTTATCTTCTATGGCTTATTTCAAATGAACATGGAATACGTGGACTTAGTTTGAGGACTGATTAGGTGCACCTGAGTCATGGATACAAGGTTTCACCCATAGGGACCTCAGCTGATTGTCAGTGCCAGGCCTGGAACAAGCCTCTCCTTCTCATGTACCAAGTTCGGCACAAGATTACATATTGGCCCCAGCTGGCCAAACACCTGCATGTGCCAGCTGTGTGTCTGTTCTGTTGCTTGCACAAACTAATGCATCATCCTGGTCTCAGAGCAGTAGGAGAGAAAAGATCTTCTCCCCTTTGGTGGGTGGTTGGGGGGGGGGGGTCAAGTGGATAGACTTCACTTTTCAGCTGCTTAAAGTCTTGGATGACACCTCCTTTAGGGAGGCCCCTGCAGTACAGCTGGACTTGCTTGACCCTTATTCTGTGTTGCAGCTGTAGCATATTGCTGATCTCCCCAAAAATATCCCCTTCCTTGGGACAGCTTTTTCTGATGTTATCTTAGAAGCTTGGAAATACCCTGCCTATTCTGCAACAATCCAAGAAGTTTCAATGCCTTGTATTCACCCAGGCAGATCAAAATGTTGCTTTACCTGAACACCACAAGGCTGACTTCTTCATGATGTCAGTGACCATAGTTTCTCTTACTAAGAGTGCCAAGGAGCTGGTTTTGTAACTCTTAATTCCCTTATAAGGATGCCACTTAATGGCCAGGCTAGAAGTTTTTTTTTTTTGTTTTTTTTTGCATTATTATGACCCTGGCTGTCATAATGTAGTTTTCTAATCCATCCTGGTCTGCTATAAGTTTACAATATAGTATCCTTTCATACAATAGGACTATTATATGATATGGTAAATTAAAACATCTTGTTCTGCATTTCAGATGTAAGGAATATTAAAGCAAATGATAATTTGTACGTCAAAAAAATTACACATATGTACATTTATATATATATATATATATATATATATATATATATATATATATAGACACACACACACACACACACACACACACACACACACACACACACTCTCACTCACTGTATATTTTTTATTCTATTCTATTATATATATATATATATAGAGAGAGAGAGAGAGAGAGAGTCAAACACAATTGACATAAAAATATTTTTTTCATAGTATGGTTCCATATGAGTGTTAGGCAGAAAATACAGTAAACAGGAGGACTTTTAAAGATTTCCTAAGTCAGCCAAGGTCACATGTCTTTTAAAGTGATTATGCCTTGTTCCAAAGATTGATGCACTGGTATGCATTTACTAAAGATTGATATAATAGTAATACTTCATGAGTTTTACATTATTTATACAGTGTGTTTTGTTCTACTGTTGTACTACAGCTAAAATAGTTTGTTCATTCTGTACTGCATAGTAAGGCTTTGCCCTCCTTAGATTTCCGTATCAGCTGTAACCATGTTATGCTAAATTTCAGTGGCCCTACAGTAAGCCTGTATTCCTCCTTTAAACAAAAATATTCCAGCTGGTGAGAAAACCCTACATTTAGCTTGTGTTTTTCACTGTGCTGCAGGCCTGCCATGTAAATACCAGTTAAACTCATTGTGTGCTGTACTTAAGTGCCCCACAGTCAGACACCGTGTCTGTAGTGCTGTTAGCAAATCAAAACGCTCCACATCTCTTGTTGCTGTTAATATGCCCCACTTCTTTTTTTGTGTTATTGCCAACATTTAATGACATCAGCTAATGGCTTGCTTTCCCTGTTTGGTGTGGCACATTCTCTTTATAGTTGATCTGTTGCAGTGGATTGTGATTTGCACAGCACTTTATTATTTGTATTTTTTTGTATTAAATAAGTGCTTCCATAGATGTTATCTTTTTCCCCTTTTCTCAGTACCACAATACATTCTGGGACTGTCAACAGTGCATAAGTATGAGAAAAGTAAAAAGCACAGGAGGTCATGTGCAGTCTCAGTTTGCAAGGTGTGGTGTATCACCATCACCCTAGTCTAATGTCTGAGTCAAAAAAAAATACACACACATTTTATTTTCACAAAAAATGTAGTGAAATGCTTTAATCTTTTACCAAGACTTCATCAGAACACAGCAAGTGTTTTTTTTTCCCTGTTTATGGTTGCTTTTAACACTTTGGCCTGGTGATATGTTTGTTTATTGTCTGAGACAAATTGATATGCACTAATGTATTTTATGTGCAGTTGTTATGTACGGTGTTGTAAGAATACTGATAGCTCCTCAAAAGTAGCTTATGACACCACTTTTAGAGAACTGATCACATTCATCAGCATGTCTCTGTTTTAAGTCCACCTGAATCTCCAGCAGGAAAATGATTGTCTGTGGGACCTGGGTATTCAAGCTCCTATGCAGAGGAGGAAAAATCCTAGAGCCTGTCCTTAATCATAAGAAAGTGCTTGTCGAAGGAGGGGGACTGTTTGCAGGTGGCCTCAATGGTCTCCAGGGCGGAGGAAAGTCTGTCTCTGTGCCTCCGGTTGTGCTCAAGGAGCAGGTTGAGCAGTAGTGTGCTAGTATCCTCTAGGGTTTTGTACCAGTCCTGAATCAATTGTGCATCAGAACCTCTGAAAAAAGGCTTCTTGTAGATGGTGAGGCCTTTTGGAATGAGGTTAAACTGTATGCACGAATCGAGATAAAAATGTTCCCATTTAACGCAGATAAGGCTTTTTAGGGTGCCCTCTAGTTGCCACATGTGGTCTGATGAAGAGTCCCAGGTACTCTTATAAAAGTAAATCCTCAGGATCACTCTTTCCATTAAGGAACTACACTTCGATGGTGATTGTACTTCTGGTACTTTTGACTTCAATAAAGTATGACCTTCTAGAATCTGAACTTCGACTACGTTGATTTTTTGCCACCACGGCGAGCAGAGCTCCTTAGCCGAGCCACATTTACATTGTTTTGCCTGTTTTTTCTGTGTGTTTCATCTTTGATTTCTAGCTGTCACACTACCAGTTCCTCTCAGCAGGCGACCTGACCAGCCAGAACTACGACCTGTATATGAAGCCTTTCTAAAGGCTTTACTCATCCTTCAACCACAAGCGCTCGGGTACGCACAGCCTTTCTCAAGGCTTTACCGGTAGCCCAGCTTCTTCACCGACATCCCACTGTACCTTTATTAAGGCAGCCTACCTGGTCATCCATTTATTCTTGGCTTCCCTAGGGTATTTTATTCGTGGACAAGTCCAACTGAATCAATATTTGACAATGACTGTTGCTGTGCTATACCAAATGTAAAAAATAGTCATAAGGACAAACTATTTAGTAAAAACTACAAGAAAGACTGACTGAAGATATAGGATCTTCGCTGAGTTGTAAACCTCCTATACTGGAGGCCCATAGGATGTATGTTAAACCCTTAAGGACATACTAGTGTTTCAGCTAACTGGCTTCTGAATGCCTGTGATGTTTTATTTTTTAAATCTTTACTGGTGCATTCAAGATATTAAAGCCCAATCTCAGGATCTGTAGACATATGTTTTACCTCTTTTTCGGATCAACAGTATAAAACAATGCAGGCTAAGTGGATTGTTTGGTCTTGTGTTGAAAATAAAACTTTAAAAATAATCCTGATATCCTTAAACGTTAGAATGACTGCAAAATACCCAAATAACATCCAACCCAAAGGGTTAAAAGGTCACACAGGCACATTATTAAAAAAAAACTGCAAGAAAGACACAGTCAAGGTAGAGTCTAAACTTTGTAACGCCTTAAAACTCCAGTAGTGCGGGCTAATGGGGCATATGTAGATGACCCCTTAAGGACATACTGGTGTATTAGCTAACTGGCCTTTGACTGTCCATGACTTTTTTACTTTTTATAATTTTTTACTGGTACATTCAGGCCAATGCCTGGTAACATCTGTATACTTATGTGTCCTGTCTATGTCATGTAAGTGTTTCTTTGTGTAAATATGTATACCCCCTGCTGCTTGTTGTAACTCCTTACTGGCAGCTTGCAGTGCAGTGTACGAGGATATCCCTTTAGTCCTGTGATGGGTGAGCCTGTGCTGAACACTTGGTCCCACTCACCCAGTCAGTTCTTCCAGCACCTGTACTGTGACTTGGTCTTTGTCTTCTGGGTCACAGTAAGGGCTTTATTTCTCTATGCTGTGGGGCTCGCTATTGCCTTATAATAGTCTTTATAATTACTTTTCACTTTAGCAAATTTAGTGCATTGTCTGTCCTGTGAGACAACAGAGAAGGCTCACATATCAAGTCAGATATGCTGTTGTGTAAAGTCGGTATTTGGATTAAATAAGACTGTATTGTTATCAATAGATGGCAAATGTTTTGTAAAGTAATTTCTATTCACCTTCTAATGATTTTACATATATTAATATTGTGTAGTTGCAGAGTTTGTTATTTTAAGAGTAATAAACAAAGACATTGGTAACCTGCTCAGTTCGGATTTGTAAAAGGCAGATCATGTCTCCTAAACCTGATAAACTTCTTTGAAGCAGTCACCAAAGTCATAGACGAGGGTAAGGTGGTTCACACACCCTATTTAGATCTTGCCAAGGCTTTCAACACCATCCCCCACTCTGAAATTATAGACAAACTCACTAAGCTAGGTATAAATCCCTATGTCACAAGATGGGTTTCCAACTGGCTCACTGACAGAACCCACACTGTGAAAGTAGCAGACTCCAAATCTGACTTCAGACCAGTGACAAGTGGAGTACCACAGGGTTCAGTCCTGGGTCCTCTCCTGTTTGGTATCTACTTTTCTGAAGTACAGGCTAACACAGAAGGTCTTTGGCTAATGGGGTTCGCAGATGACTGCAAACTAGGAGACATAATTGAAACTCCTAACGATGTGGACATCCTACAAAAGGGCCTCACTGAGACAGATGCCTGGTGTCAAAGACAATGGCCTCAAGCTCAATGCCAAAAAGTGCATTGTCATCCCCTTTGGTAAAGACTCTGTACTCTTGAGCTATAACATAGGTGATAGTCTACTTAACACCGGAAGTGTGATAAGAGACCTTGGGACACAGGTGGACAGTAGTCTCTCCTTTGATAATCACATCACCACAGTAGTCAGGAAATCCTTCTATGTGGCACACCTCATCACAAAAGGTTTCTCATCCAGAAAAAAAGAGGTCATCGTTCCCCTCTACTCATTACTCATTAGACCCATTATAGAGTACAGTGCCCCTTTTGGTATGTACCTCACAAGACATCTACAACAACTGGAAAGGCCACAGAAATACTTCACAAAGAGGATTACTGGCATCAAACAGATGCCCTACGCAGACCGTCTCAAAAAACTCCAGCTTTACTCCATTGCATATCGCCTACTCTGAGGCGATCACTGCCTAACATACAAAGCTATGTCAAACCCAGAGCTGTTGGACATGCTCCACTTAAAGAAATCCCAATCCCTCCGAGCTACACGCTCTAGGGACCTAAACCTTGTCACCACAATAAACAGAACATGCCGGAGGGATAGATTCCTGTCCCAGAGACTTCCCATACTCTATATCAAACAAAGCTTATTAGCACTCTTCAAGAAAAATGTTGATGATTGAATGAGAATTAGGAAATTCACCCCGGGGATCTCCTCTGTGGCTCTGCTCGACAGGGGCACAGGAAAATAATTTTCTTGGGTGGCGAAAGCCAGGGTACCTTTTTGGCTAGGCTTGTATAGGCCCTAGGGCCGATATCCTAGTACCTAACTATGAACCTATGAACCTTATAATTATAGGCAGGTAGCATAATTTGGAAGTATTTTAAAATTGTGACATGGCAGCAGTAGTGTTATAAAAAATGTTTCTGTACTAAACAAGACCATCACACTCTGTTAACTTTGCTTTTATTGTCTTCACATTTGCATTATTTTTGTTTCTTTGTGGTGGTGCTGCGGTAGCTTTGTCGCCTCACAGTAAGACGCTGTCCAGTTCGATTCTCAGCTAGAGCGTCTTCTGTGTGGAGACAGGCGTGAATGTGCGTACCTTCATTGAAGGTTGTGCGTCAGGGCTGGCAACTCGGCACGTAAAAATCAACTGCCGATCATTAGCGGACCAGAGTTCCGCTGTGGCGACCCCTAACCGGGAAAAGCCGAAAGACACATTCATATTGTGTTTTGAGATGTGTATTTTATTAAAGGTTCCAAATTTTTAAGTGAGGTGTAATTTTCGTTTGGTTTCATTGTGGAGTGTAGGCCGCTTGTGTGATAACTTTCACTTCAAAAACTATTTGATAGCAATCAGATAACCAAAGTGAACTTTTAATGCATTTTTTCTATGGATGGAGGGCTTCAGCCAGCATACCTTCCAGGATGGAAGAAACCCTCTTCAGTACTTGATTGTTGTTAATAAATGTGAATTTGCCAAATCCTGTAGTAAGTTATTAAAATCTGAAACATGAGTAGCCCTGCTTGGTTGGTTAGTCCCAGCAGAATGGTCTTTGATGGGAAGTTATCACTGAATAAGCTATATGTGATGGTACAGCTTGAATAGTGCACCCAACTTTATTACGTGCAAGAGTTGCACTAGCAACTTGTCAGGTTTGCAAAAAATAAAAAAATAAAAAATATTCGGTATACTTTACTGCAAGTCATATTTCACGGTATCTGAGATTGTCATTCTGGCATAAAACTTAACTGGTTAGAATAACCTGGATAAGTCCTGAAATGCAAGTTATGCATGTTGTATCTGAATGTGAACATCAAAGCTAAACACATTTCCTTTTTTTTGTCCGGACATCCTAACTTGTGACTGACTTGTGGCTATGATCACACAATTTTATTTTTCAGAGAGTCAGTTACATTTAAACTTTACTGAGGAAGTTGTAGTGTTGTTCTTTAGGACCATTATTCGTACGCCTCTCATTGTTCCTAAATGGTGTGTTTTGACTGCAAGATATGCCTGCAAAAGATTTTGGAGCATTAAATACATTAATTATGCTCTCATTTATCTATTTTTTTTAAGTTGAGTGGCATTTCTGAAAAAAAAACATGTTGCTGAAAAATAATGTTGTTAAGCTGCCTAATGAAATACCTTAAAACATGACCAGTACCGCAATGTAACTCATAACTAGGTTGTATTTAAATTAAAGTTCTACCCCTACATTGGTGGTGGTGGTTACACCTCCCCTTACCATTCCAATCAGGAATTCATTTGGTGCCTGATCAGTTTGGGAAAATTTTAGTCTGTCAGTCTTCTGAATTGCATTTCTCCCATCTGTAGCAGGCCCAAAATAAGAATACATGTGACAGCCTTTCTGTGGTTCAGGCACAACCAAAAACGGGTATGTCTGGCTACTGCTGAATTTGTCAGTGCTGATTTGGAAAGCATTGAACAATTCTAAGAATAAAGCTTCTTAATTTTGCCCCATGACTGATGTTTTTGTCAAGCAATTGTCATAGTTGCCCTACCCCCTAACAAAAAATACAAAGAAAAGTTAAATAAAATGCAACTTTCATTGGAAACACTTATTGTCCATTTCTTATCTCTTATTTTATATAGTTAGCACCAGAAAATACAAAAATGTCATTCGAGAAGCTAATAGAATATGGTGGAGATGGACTGGAAACTGACGTAACTCTCAGGTAAGACTGTATATTTTATTTTATGACAATGAAAGGTAATGGATTTCTCTTTTGTAATTAGGCTAATGTTAGAATTTTGAAATCCCAAAACAGTGTGGTTTTAGTATAGCCAAGAAAACACTGTGACAACCGATATATGTCAATTCAAACTCTTTTATAATTAAGCGCTTTCATCCCATCTATATGGACTTCATCACCAATTAACTGACTAACCATTTAAACGTGTGTATGTATGTGTGTGTCTATATATATATATCTGGTTCCCCTTCACAATCTCGAATTACTGAATGTTCAAAAATTCAGTAACTCGAAACTGTAAAGTCGAACCAACAAAAATCCCGAAACCCACAAGCACAAAAACAAAAAAAACTGAACATACAGAACACATACACCACACAACACTCACACCATGCAACCCACATCACATAAACTACAAGACCTACACTACATACACACAGGGGGGGGCAAGCCCCCCTGCACCCCCCACACACCCCTACTTATATATTTTAACTCTGAGATCGCACTAGTACACAAAATATAAAACACCACACAGACATTTTAAACTGCCTTGAACACACACAAAAATACAGACACATCCAACAATTGCACTCATACTCCCACCTCCCTACCCTTATAAGTGAAGTTAATATTGGTACCCAACTTCATCACCAAGGACTTATGGGTTCATATGGACAAATTCCAATTTTCTAAAATTATAAGGTATGACCATTCTCTTGTTAAAACAAGTTTCCCGTATAATGGTGGTCTCATTTTTTAACGTTCCTCCATTTAGAATATGTTTGAAATCATTAATTCTCCTATTGTATTTCTCTTTCGCTGTCTTTTCACACAATTTAACCAAGTATCCTCTCTCATATAACATTTCTTATAATACTTTCATTCCCCTTAAGAATTTTTCTTCCTCTAAAATCATTCTTGACAATCTAACCATCTGTCCTTTAACCAGACCATATTTCTGTTTATAGGGATAGTGACTACAAAAAAAGAGTTAAGAATTAGAAAAGGATTTACTATTTATAGAATTCTCAAATCTCTGCTTGTCTAAATTTTGTATATAGTTCAATATGTAAATAATTGATAGTTAAATTGTTAAAATGATATGTAAAAGATAAAAAAAATCAGTAGATGTATTGATATATGTCATAAATTGGTTAAGACTCTCTAAGGAGCTTTTCCATATAAGAAAAATAGCATCCAAAAATCTGGTGTAGAATAATATATTATCCTTAAACTTGGATTCCGAAATCACTTAAACTTGGATTCAGAAATCACTTAAACTTGGATTCAGAAATCACTTGCTTTTCCCATATCCACATTACTATATTGGCATACACTGGCACTGATGTAACATCCATAGCAACCCCCTTTATCTGATTTAAAAGTCTCTCCTTAGAAAAAAATAAAATTGTTATGAACAACAAGCTCCATCATTAGAGAAATGTTTCTAACGTCACACTCAGACATTTCTTTAAAGGAGACCAAAGCTTGTGTAAACCGTACTAAAGCAAAACTATGTGGTATTATCTACTTTAGAATATAGCGAACTATTACTGGAAACTACTTAATTCCCTGGGCTGAATGACAACATTAGTGTCTTGAAATTATAGTCAAATAAGTTATGAGTGTTTAATATATATATATATATATATATATATATATATATATATATATATATATATATATATAAAACATATATATATGGTCTATATTAGATCACCGAATGCTTAAAAAAGCAAACGGTGATTAATCAACCCTATGTAAGTGAAAGCTTACAATTCCGAATGATCAGAACAGCGATTTTTTTTTTCCTAGGGAAAAAAATCGCTGTTCCAAAAGAAAAAAAAAACATACTTTAAACATTACATTAAGTGGGGGGCTTCACCCCCCCCCACTTAAATATACCAACTCTGTGACCGCAGTACAATGCTGAAAAAGGCAAAGTAATGAAGCGGTCAAGTGAATACTTTCCCAGGGAAAGAATCCGCTTAAACGCCGCTTCGATATTTTGCCATTTCAGGCTTTTGAGTTCGACCAAGACGCATTCAAAAGAATGCGTCTTCGGTCTTCTAATAGGGAACCTATATATATATATATATATATATATATATATATATATATATATATATATATGTATATATACATATATATTTATAAATACTAATGGAATATGTTGTACTCTTGTGTATTATGAGACTGACTGTGTATATACACCTTTTAATGGTTGCTCAATTAATTTTTGGGAGGGAATCTGTTATTTACTTGTGGTATAAATTACTGACTAGCTGATAATGCTTTTATTCTGATGAATTCCATATCGGTGGGATGAAAGCTCTTAATAATAAGAGTTTGACTTCACATATATGGTTTTATTATACAAGACAAAACATGCACACACTTTAAAGTATTATTGCAATTTCTAAATATTGATTTTTCAGTATTAAAGGTTAAATTGTTCTGTAGCATCTGCAAATAAGTAGCTGCACAAAGGACTGGTAATCTAGCTTCACTGGAGAGAAATACTGTAGGGAATCACTTTTAAACTCATTTATTAAATGTATGTCATCAATACCATGATCTAATTGTCTATCAACGGGGTTTAAAATTATTATATGGCTACTGAAGGCTACTGAAATAATTCCAAAATGTTTTTGCATGTTGTTATCAAAAAATAGGTCACTGTTACAGAGGACAAAGTATGAAACTGGAATCTTTTTTGCAATTACTAGGGTTGGCACCTTTGCAGAAAACAAAATTGGGAAGTTTTTCACGTAAGCATAAAATCTTGTAGGACTATTCAGCAAATGCAAAGGAAATGTTTTCAGTTTATTATCTGCCCTTTTTTCTGGGCTAACCTGCTGGGAAGAAACTTAACAAGCAGTAGATGGAAATGAACTGAAAAACAACAGAGAGAAAATACAGGAGGTGGCACTGACAATAGAAAAAGTAGAACTTGCCAGAGACTTAACAGCTACAGCTTCAATTATTAGCAAAGACATTGTCCACACCCGTAGTGCCTTATTAGGCAATGCCAACCTGATAAACGTACCCACATAAAACAAGCAAAGGATAATATGAAGGTGTTACTGATCAATGCTTGGAGCCTAAACAAGAAACTTCACTCCCTACAAGCTCTTCTCACCCTGGAGGACATTGACATCTGTGTAGTGACTGAGACATGGTTTAAAATAGTAGAGAACACTCTGGTTGTTCAGGGCTGTAATGCCTTCCATGTGTTTAGACCAGATACTGCACAGGAGAAAAAAGCATAGGTGTCTCAATTTATATCCAGAAGGGTCTCAGTTCAAGGCTGGTAAAGTAGCATAATGTACTACAGCTCCTTTATGCCCAAATAACCATTAGAAAGGTGCTGTACCGTGTATTAGCTAGCTAGCTATAGAATTCTCTCTTTGACAAAAAAAAAAAGCCAGGATGACTATCTACAGGAAATAGAATCACTCAATATTAAACCCAATACCATTTTCCTAGGTGATCTAAACTATCCAACTATAAACTGAAAAACCTATACTACCACTAGTGCACAAGCACGGAGATTCCTGGACTTTGTTAATACAAATGCCCTGGAACAATTAGTCAGAGTAACACTCTGGGAATAACAAATAAAAAAAACAAAAAATCCAAACACAACTTAACGAAGTTACTGGTTGACGGGGCAAAGGAACCTAGACCATAAAGACTCCCTTAATAAAAGCAAACTTTATTAAAACTAAAATGTATGAATAAGCGCTTTCTTCCAGCTTAACTGGCCTTCATCAGATTCAAGTAAGCAGTGAGAATTTTCTTGCTTATATACATACAACCACAGGAAATTAATAAAATCAATCCAGGAAATGATGTAACATTTCAAACACATCAAACAAAATGCACATTTCCTATATACCATAACAATCAGTAAATAAATAGTACATTTTCTAATCACTTAATAAAAATAACTCTTTATATATTTTAAAATCTTTAAATATTTAAATATTTTATAAACCTAAAATATGCTACAGTTAAATAACTTATAAAAATTGTAAATATACATAAATTGTCTAATAAAGTGTATTGCAAATAAAAAATTCTAAAAAAAGCTAAAAAATAGCTTATTAAATATAAAAAGTATATGTAAAATGCAAATGCTTATGAAGTAAACAACAATTCAAGCCCTAGATTTCAGGATAGGTTTCAGGGAAATGTAGTCATTTATGCCCGGGGGGTTGAGGCATTTAATTTAACTTGCCATATAACTTCTTTCTCTTCCAACAAAAGTTTATCATCACCACCCCTTGGGTTAAAAACTACTTTTTTGAGTATGGCAAAATGAAAGCTATGGTTGGAATTGTTAGACAATATATGTCTATACAAAGCAATATTTGTATTTTCCTTTTGAATGTTATATATGTGTTCATAAATATTGTTTTTTAAAAATCTGTTTGTCTTTCCAACATAAAATGCTGGGTAGGCTGTACACATAGCTAAATACACCACCCTTTTAGTATTACAATTCCCTGTCTGAAATACTATCCTATTTCTACATACATTGTGTAGATTTACACACTTTTCCTCATATATATATATATATATATATATATATATATATATATATATATATATATATATTTAACCACACTGGTTGCAAGATCCACATTTTGTTGTTCCTTTAGCCACTTTTTATCATTGGGAACTTTGTGATTATTTTCCAACTGAAATTGTATATTCCTGCCTGTCTTGTAAACAAACCTAGGTAGATGTCCTAAGGAATTATAAACATCATTATTAGATCTGAGGATGTTCCAATTCATACACATAACATCTTTTATAATGTGAGAGTATGTACTATGCTTCAAAACCATAGCTTTGGAAAAACAAGTGTGGTTTTGGTTATTTCTCTCCTTCTCTTGTGTAATATCTTGGCCCAACAACAGTTTATATAATGCCCCCCATTGTGATGACACATAATCAATAATTTCCTCCACTAGATAAACTGGGTAGCCACTGTCCTGAAACATTCTTCCAATCAACTTAAGTTCTTTAATGACATCCTCTTGGCAGGAAGTCATTCAAGCTGCTCATATGTCTTGACCTTTTAAGATACTTTTTTTCTGCAAAAATGGGTGGCAGCTTTGGAATTCAAGGTAGGAGTTGCTAAAAGTGGGCTTGCGTTGTATATTGGATTTAAAACCTGAGGTTGTGTATGAGATATAAGTATCTAGATATGACAAACCAATATCACTAAATGAATATGTGAACTTAAAATAAGAAGAAACCTTGTTCAAACAGTCAATGAATTTGTGAATGTCTTCCTTATCACCCTTCCATAAAATAAAAGCATCGTCCAGGAAGCGTACATAAAGAGTAAAGTGATGGTTAAACTCACTATTAAATACATATCTATTCTCCCATTCTGTGAGTACAAGGTTAGCAAACATGGGGACACAAGAGGCCCCCATAACTACTCCTTTAATTTGTCTATAATATTCTCACCCGAAGTAAATACAATTATTTTCTAACACTATGCTCATCAATTCAAAAATTAATAGGATTTTGTTATTATCGAGGTTGGAATACCTGACCATAGATGCGTGGAATAATTCTAAACCTTCATCTTTAGGTATTGAATTAAAAAGATCCACCATATCAATACTCACAAAAGTCAGCTTGCTATCCCACAATTCAGATTTCAGTCTGCTTAAAAAATCCCATGAATCTTTGAGCAAATGGGGAATTTTGCCATACACATGCTTTAACCAATTGTCGATAACTACCCAGATGGGATACATTTTTGACTTGCTTCCTGACATGATGGTACGAAAAGGTGATGCAAATAATCTTTGTGTACCTTCAGTACACCACACACTGTAGCTAACAAAGGATTCACTACTTAACAAATTCATAAATATCGTTTGTGATTCTTTCATCCAACAAAAATTCTTCTAGCCATGCGTCTATCCATCTATAAGCTATATTAATTTGATTTATACTGGTAGTTTCATAAAAATCAGGGTTATTCAATATTTCAAACATCTTGTCTATATAATTAGTCTGATTGAAGAGCACGATTCCCCCACCTTTGTCAGTTTTCATAACTCTAATTGTTTTATCCTGCCAAAGTTTCTGAAACAACTCCCATTCTATTTTACTGAGATTATATTCCTTCTTATTATTGGATTTATCATAAGTCCTATAAATATCCTCTATAATAAGTCTCTCGAGAGTTGCTAATATAAATTGTAAGGGGGGATTAAACGTGCTCTTTTTTTTTAAGCTTATTTGTTTCATATTCTAGATGTTTGTTTTTAAAAAATAAAGTTAAATGTCATTTTCTAATAGACAATTTAACTTCTAGTATTGTGTCTGTAAGGTCGAAATCAAATGTGGGCACAAATTTCATCCCTTTGAGAAACAGGGAAAAATGTTCTAAAGACACCTTACTATCAGTGTAATTAAAAATCTTAAAATTTTTCCAATCAAATATAACTTCATTAACTTTATCTCATTTGTTGATTCCAGTATGAAAGTCTGTAATCTGGATTCTTGTTCTTGTACCAAGTTCTCTGCCCTTTCGGTCCTGAATCCCATTGATTTCCCATTTCTCCAACTGTTCTTTTTCTGCCCCTTCCAAAAATTCTGATTACAATTTTTATAAGTTATTTAACTGTAGCATATTTTAGATTTATAAAATATTTAAAGATTTTAAAATATATAAAGAGTTATTTTTATTATGTGATTAGAAAATGTATTTACTGATTGTTATGGTATATAGGAAATGTGCATTTTGCTTGATGTGTTTGAAATGTTACATCATTTCCTGGATTGATTTTATTAATTTCCTGTGGTTGTGTGTATATATATATATATATATATATATATATATATATATATATATATATACAAGGAAATTCTCACTGCTTACTTGAATCTGATGAAGGCCAGTTAAGCTGGAAGAAAGCGCTTATTCATACATTTTGGTTTTAATAAAGTTTGTTTTTATTAAAGGAGTCTTTATGGTCAAGGTTTCCTTGCACCGTCAACCAGTTACTTCGCTGACTAGGGGAATAACATCATGGATATTACCTTTACTAATATGAGAGCATCTTGCACAATCTCTTACATGTCTTCATCATTTATTAGGTCTGACCTTGAAGCAGTCTTCTTTGAAATAAAACTGAAACCAGAGATTCTTTCCATCCAAGGTACTTTCAGAAATTTCTTTAAGCCAAACTACCTACTCCTAAGTGATTAACTAGCAAGGTTCAAATCCCCACCAAACCCAGTTAACTGAATTGAATATGCAGAAATGTACACCACCACACTATACTATGTGTATACATGTACACTATACACCCCTAACAACACTGTTCAGTCTTAGCCACACCCCTAACAACACTGTTCAGTCTTAGCCACACCCCTAACAACACTGTTCAATCTTAGCCACAACCCTAACAACACTGTTCAGTCTCAGCCGCACCCCCAACAACACTGTTCAGCCTCAGCCACACCCCTAACAACACTATTCAGTCTCAGCCTCCATACAGGTTTTGTACCAAGTGAATGGAGAACAGTTACACATTCATTCTCCTTCATAAGGGAAGACCTACCTCAGACCCATAAGTCTGACCAGCTTCATATGTAAAGTCTTGGAAAGGCTTATCATGGAATTAATCAGTCAGGAGATGGGGAACCTCCAAATACTGGACTCATCTCAGTTTGGAGTCATTAAGGGCAGATCATGCCTATTCAACCTGGTGGATTTTTTTGAAAAGATCACCAAAACAATGAATGAAGGCAAAATGGTACTCACCGCATACCTTGAACTGGCCAAAGATTTTAACACAATTCCCCACTCAGGCATAATAGCAAAGCTAAACAAACAGGTAATAAACCCCTGTGTCACCTGCTGGATTGCCAACCCGCTCACAGATAGGAGAAAGATAATCAAAATAGGGGAAATTAGCCTCCACAAAGAGATCAGTCACCATTGGAGTCCTCTAGGGTTCTGTGCTGAGATCTCTCCTGTTTGGTATCTACTTTTATGAAGTAAAAGCTAATACCAAAGGGCTTTGGTTGACTAACTTTGCAGATGTCTGCAAGCTAGGAGCAGTCATTGATTCCCCAAATGACTTAGACATCCTGGAAGAAGGTTTGTCTCAAATAAGTAACTGGTGCCAAAATCATAAGCTGAAACTAAATGCCAAAAAATGCATTATTGTATCCTTTGGGAAGTCACCTACCCCAGGGAACTATCACACTGACAATATGCCCTAAGAGTTGACCCAGTTGTTCAGTATTTGGGAACTTATGTAGAGAGTGTCCTAGCTTTTGACTAACGTGTCTATTGCAAGAAAGTGCTTCTATATTGCACAGCTTATAAACAAAGGGATCATGTCTAGATCTAGGGGTGTCATTGTCCCCCCTTTACTCATCCTTCAGTAGGCCAGTCATTGAATATAATGTCCCCTTTGTATGTATCTGACCAGACACATGCAACAACTGGAACATTCACAAAGATACCTTACTAAAAGGATACAAGGCTTAAGCAACATGAACTGCATGGACCGACTCAAAGCCCGGTCACTATACTCTGTATCCTCTGACCTGTGTGGCATACAAGGCCTCCTCTGACTTATTACTGATAGATTTACTACACATCAGCAAGTCAAATGGCATCAGAAATGCTCAGTCTAAGGATCTAAACCTCTTCTGCAACATCAGCAAAGAGGTGTATCTGACAGAGGAAACTGCTGTGGAACAGACTCGCCATCCTCTTAAAACAAAGTTCATCCATGTCTATATTCATTCCCAACTTACATCTGTGGATAGAAAACAGAAAACGTACTGCAAGACTGCCCCTGTACTACTAATAGACAGAGGCAGCTCCTAAATGCTTTATCCTATTCATGGGTTCCTTCCAATTGTCTATGATATGATCTCAGTTATTCCCATTAGGGGTAATATATAATTATTGACCATGGGATGGATAAGGCCAATCTTTACCAAGTGGGATAGTCAGGGATTTCAGTCACAAAAAGGGATATTGCCTAGGCTTAATATGTCCCACTAGGGCAACTAGTCTAGTACCTATGAACCTATGAACATACCCTAGACTGCGGATATAGTCTGTTTTTGAGAGTGTGGAATAGGAAAGGTGACTCCTCTATCTAGGCAGACTCTCATCATTAAGGGAGATCACAAAGTAAACAGAAGTGCCTCACTTTAGCTATATCTTATCAACTTCCCAGTGACTTAAGGATTGTTTATGACAGTTAATTCAAACACAAATGCATACACATCTCACTAAAGAAACCCACTGCAAAAGTTTCACCAGTCATCCAATAATTCGTGTCATTGCCAGGATGGGATGATTCATACTCCAAAGAATTTTTCCTCAGGTAGATGACAGAGGTTGAAGGTGTCATGGGGAAGAAAGAGGTAAGTAGGAACATATGTTCTTGGAGTGTAATGAGTTGGCAGACTTTAAAAATGCCCTACAGAGTACTCTGTCAGGAATATTGGGTGAGTAAATGAGTGTAACTAAGAGGGTGGCCACGGTGGTGCAGCAGTTAGAATTGTCGCCTCACAGCAAGAGGTTCTCCAGTTCGTTCCTCGGCTGGGGTGCCTTCTGTGCGGAGCCTGCATGTCCTCCCTGCGTTTGTGTGGGTTTTCTCCGGGTGCTCCGGTTTCCTCCCACATCCCAAAGACATGCTGTAGGTGGATTGGACACTCCAAATTGGCCCTAGGTGTGAGTGTGTGCATGTATGTGCCTTCCGTGGAAGGTTGGGTGCCGGGCTGGCAACTTGACACCATAAAACTTCACTGCCAATCATGAGCGGACAGGTGTTCCGCTGTGGCGACACCTAACCAGGAAAAGCCGAGAGAAGAAGAAATTAGTGTAACTAAGGAAATTATTTTTTAACTGAGGTACAGGATCTGAACTGCCTAGATCTAATAACGCCTTGATAAGTTTAATTTTGGTGGCTACTGAAAAGCAAGTACTAGAAATGGAAATCTAAATCAAAACCAGCTATACTGGAAGTAGAGACTATTGTAACAGACATAATAGAACAGGAAGTGTGATCTTTAGAAAAGGGTAGGAGTAAATTACATGGAAAAACATGGAAATTGCAGGAGCAATACATGCAGAAAAATGTTTTGGAGGTGGAATTAGGTTTAAGAGAAGTCAGGAATTTAATAATTTATGTAATGTATATCAACATGTTTTATGTATAATGTTTGTAACTGTGAACTTTTGAATATGGTTTGATTACTTTTGTATAAGTTTGCCTATGTCACAAGTGATAATTCAGTAAAGGTTTTTAAAAAAAGAAGGATGTGACATTCCAGATGTAGTGATATCTGATACTGGTCTGCTGTCATGGAAATACAAATGATTTCCAGAATAATAGCAATTTTTGCACGGTATGCTCAGTCACAACGACTCGCAGTCTAACATTCAAGTTGATTCTTTGGTGGAATGTCCCAAAGGTTTCATAATGACTTTTACATGAATCTTGCATAGCATTACTGGAGTATAGAAGTGCTCCATTGCAAGGCCAACCTACCACCAGCTCATTTACACAGATTAATAGAAAGGGTTCTTACACCTTCTTCTTTGAATGCTGAAAGATAAAATGTTCTACTGAAAAAGAAACAAAATAATTTGAGTTCAGTCCAAAAGTGTATGAATAGAAGGAAAGATACAAGGAGAGACTTCTGCAAAGTAGCAGTGATAAACAACTGGAAACAGCTGGTTTGAATATATATAAA